>NC_142938.1:20008888-20018888 GCF_046866305.1 Octopus bimaculoides | reverse complement strand
TCTCTCTATCTATCTAGTATATATATATTCACAAAGACACCCATATATATATATATTTATATATATATATACATGTGTGTGTGTGTGTGTGTGTGTGTGTGTGTGTGTGTGTGTGTGTGTCTGTGAGTGTGTTGATAACTTTGCACAATCATGTATATGCTCTTATGTCTATATACACCTACTGTAATATATGTGCATATACCACTGCACTTATACACATTGTGGTTCATATATACACTCACACACAGCGCACTGTGATGCATACTTCAACACACATGATTATATATATGTATATATATCTGTATAAATATATATATATATATGTATATATATATACACATATATAAATATATGTATGTATATATGCGTGTATGTATGTATGTATGTATGTATGTATGTATGTATGTATGTATGTACTACAAAGACATGAAGAAATTTGAAAGCGATGAATTAACACCAGACTATCGAGTTTTGACAAGCTGACACACAGACACACAGATACGTTGACTGATGAAATGACAAGATATTCCAAATCGAAACCAACCTCGTCCGGGATTGAACTTGCAACGTAAAGGGAGGTAACTAAGTACTAAATTTCTACGTTGAACAGATATTGTGCCTATTAGACACCGTTTGAATTAAGTTGGCACCATGCTTCTACTATAAGGAGGAGTGCTCAAGAGTTTGTTTACCTCAGACTGCTAAGTTAACCAAACAGATTCAAATGCTTATTGTTCCTTCTTTTGTTATTTTATTATTTTATGATGCTATTTGATTCAGTCTGCGGCCATGTTGGAGCACTACCTTGGAGGGTTTTAGTCGAACAAATCGACCCCAGCCCGGATTTGTTTTTCAAGCCTGCTTCTTATTCTATCGAATTATTATGCCGGACCGCTTAGTTGAGGTGATGTAAACACACCAACACCGGTTGTTAAGCGGTGATGGTGTGGGAACACAGACACAAAGACACAAACATAAATATATACATATATATATACATACAAACATAAATATATACATATACATACAGACACATAAATATATACATATATATACATACAAGCATATAAATATATACATATACATACAGACACGTAAATATATACATATATATATATATATATATATATATATATACATATATATATATATATATATATACATACAAACATAAATATGTACATATATATACAGACACATAAATATATACATATATATATATATATATATATATATATATATATATATATATATATATACATACCATTAACAACAATCATTTCTATTCATTCTACACAGCGTTTTCCTTGGATAATGGAACTACAAGTGTAGCATCCTATATATATTTTTATTTTTATTTTTATTCTCTTATTTCCCTTTATACTTCCTATATCCTTCCCTTTACAAAATAACCCCTAATATTGAACTCTACTATTTCCCTCTGGTTAACTCTCTCTCATATCGTCTCTGATGAAGGGATATCCCTAATATCCCAGAAACAGCTGTAAGGCTACCTTTCTCTTTATAAATGTTCTAGAATGTTCACACATCCCTGACTTTGTTGTCTCATTTTATGTAATATATACATATTTGTATATGCATATATATATGTATATGCATATATATATGTATATATATATATATATATGTGTATGTATATATATATATATGTATATATATATATATATATATATATATATATATATATATATATATATATATATATATAAATGATGAGGTTCATTTCAGTTTCTGTCTACCAAATCCACTCACAAAGCTTGGGTCTACATGAGGCTATACTAGAAGAAGATACTTGTCCAAGGTGCCACGCAGCAGGACTGAACCCGCTACCATGTGGTTGAGAAGCAAGCTTCTTACCAAACAGCCACGGCTGCGCTTTCTTTTACTTTTTTTTCGCCGAATATATATTCTCAGGAAAGTTCAGTGGGTTGACTATATCCAGCATCTCCTTAATAGCTGCCTTCCAATAATAAAAGGCTATATTGGAGTGGGGGGGGGGGTCAGAGATTTTTTAACCTTTGATGTAGATATCGCAATGATTTTTATCCACTTTCAAACCACAGAACACTGTATATGGTACTGAAATATTTGGGGACAAAATTTATCGATGCTTAAAATTTTATACAGATTCAAATACTTAAACACGCACGCGTGCACATGCACATAAACACACACATATAAGTATATATATATATATATGTATATATATATATATATATATAGAGAGAGAGAGAGAGAGAGACAGAGAGAGAGAGAGAGAGAGAGAGAATGAGAGAAAGATGCTCGTGCATCTATATTTGTGCATGTATATATACATACACATACGCATACTCAGTACATACCTATATATATATATATATATATATACGCACAAATACTTATATACATAATGCATAGAAGCATAAATCTACATACATAAATACATACGTTCAAATATACATACTTAATGTATCAAAATAGTGAGTCATTCATCAGTTTCATGTTCTTTTGTGTTATAACATAAAACAAAAATTTATATTTACATACACTCATACATACATACATACATACATGCACACATACATATACGGTATATACTCGACTATAAGACGCACCCCGACTTAAAAGATTCAAATTGAGAATTTTTATCATTGACCTGACTTAAAAGTCGCAGCGAGTTTTTTGCAGCTCGATCCCGCATTCAACAACTTTCAGTTAGGAAGTAATATCCTACGAATTCCTCTTTCTCTTCATGTTAACAAATAACATGGCGTCGAATTAAAGAAAGACAGATGCGTTACAAAAACAAACAAGCATTAAACTCAATTTTTATAATTCTTTGTTTATTTCATGCTAAGAGAAGTAAAGAAATACATGAAGAAATATCTAAAGATCGTCTTCTGTGTACTTCTCAGTTTCGGGATTAGCGATTCGGGATTTTTTCGATTATTACAAGTGTCGGAATTTCAGTCGTGGCTTGTACCTAGAAAATATCTGAAAATTTATTTTACAAGATGCGCTTATAAGTCGCACTCCCCAACTTTAGGTAAGAATTTCAGGGCAAAAAAATGCGACTTATAGCCGATTATATACGGTATGTATGTATGTATGTATGTATGTATGTATGTATGTATGTATGTATGTAGGTATGTGTGCATGTTTGTATTAATGACGTTTCTTTGAGTTTAATTTAAGTCCTTGAGTGAGTTCAAACCGTTCGCTAACAAAGCGACAAGATTTTTGAGTTGAGAGTTCCTGGTGTTTGTATATACATGTGATCGAGTTGGTGTGTTGTTTGAATTGTTGTGTGTACATCTATTCACATAAGAATCTCTCATGGAGAATTTTTGGAATGTCTTGCAGATCTTTACTGAGCCACTAATACATTCGATTTAGAGAATCCATCTCAGTCTCTTGCTCTTTTTCCGTGAAACCGAGTATTTCTAGTTTTTTTCTTTTGCTTTTTTTGTGTGCAAACTTGTTGGTACATATGTATGTATGTATGTATGTATGTATGTATGCATGTATGTATGCATGCATGTATGTATGTATGTATGTATGTTTTATGTATGTATTCTCATGCATATTATATATATATATATATATATATATATGCAAAGATAAATTTAAATAGAAAGATCCAATTGACAATCCAATTGGATGTTTCAAACACCCCTTCGAAGGAATTATTTTGCTTACTTTGTTTGAACTATATATATATATATATATAGTTCAAATTTACAGAAAACAAAAGACGAGGGTAGGTGAGGCACAACATTTGACGCTCGGAAAGTATGTCTCAAACCTACGCTCTTTTCATAGATACATATATACATATCAGAGGCATAAAATGTGTTTACAATGTGTCTATATGAGAGACATACTCTGCGGGTGGAAGCGATATGTCGAGAGATATATCCATCAATTGAGAAATGTGTCACAGTTCGGCGTTTCTGAAACAGATATAAGATGGTGGAAAATATATGGATTTCTGCGTGATGATTGTTACTTAATGTGGCGACAATATGATGTGTTCCCATTACGGGAAAAGGATTGTGAAGTATGTTCGCTTCGACTTATATTCAACGGTGTTTGAAATAGGATTAGTATGATGTTTGATGAGGATCTTAATTCACTGTTTTTTTTTTCAATTGTATTCACCGAGTCTTTTACAGCCCAACAAGCTTTCCGCAGTAACAGTGAGTGCATTATTTAGCGTATCCTATATACTGAAGAGTGGAGGTACATGGCCTAGTCGTTAGAGCAGCGGACTCGCGGTTGAGGAATCGCGGGTTCGAATCTCAGACCAGGCGATGTGTGTGTTTATGAGCGAAACACCTAAGCTCTACGCGGCTCCGGCAAAAGGTAACGGCGAACTCCTGCTGACTCTTTCACCACAACATTCTCTCACTCCTTCCTCCTGCATCTAGCAGCTCACATGTGACGTCCTGGCGTCCCGTCCTGGCGTCCCGTCCTGGCGTCCCGTCCAGGTGGGGAACCTATACGCCAATGAAACCAGGAAACCGGCCCTCATGATCCAGGCATGGCTCGAGAAGGAACAAACAACAACATATATTGAAGAATGTATCTTGTCGTAGGAGTGACAAGCGGGTGTACGGCATTGATATGGCCTGAATAGGGCAAACTGTGTCTGTCATTTTGTGATTCACTGCTGCGACGATTTTCGCCTCGCTCTTATACATATTGTGTTTAACATTACATGACTTTGAAAAGATTTTCCGTCACTCAAATCCACAAAATCGCCATTCAACAGTGTATATGCATGCAGTAGTATACATAAATGGCAAAAAAAAAAAAAAAAACCCTGTTATAAACCGACGCCATTCTGCTCGATTCTTTTGGAAGACAGTCAGTTATTAAGAAATATATCAAAATGTGACAACAAACAGCTATTGAATCAATAGAGAAACATATATATGGTTATAAATAGTACCGGGTTAATCAATGTTACATTATTATAAGGAAAGACTATAGGTGGGAAATACGTTACGAATTAAGAACTGTATCACAATGTGCAATACAACGAACATTTTGAAGAGTCAGGGAAAGTATACAGCTGTGTAAGCTAGAACTTGGAAAATGCATCGTAATGTATTCTTTTATTCTTTTATTCTTTTATTCTTTTATTTGTTTCAGTCATTTGACTGTGGCCATGCTGGAGCACCGCCTTGAAGGATTTTAGTCCAACAAATCGACCCCAGGAATTCATTTTTAAGCCTTGTACTTATTCTATCGTTCAATTTGCCGAACCGCCAATGTTACAGGGACGTAAACACACCAATAACTGTTGTCAAGCGGTGATGTGGGGCTACAAACACAGACACAAAGATACACACATATAGATACACACACACACACACGCACACGCACACGCACACACATATATACGACGAGCGTCTTTCAGTTTCCGTCTACTAAATCCACTCGCGAGGCTTTGGTCGGCCCGAGGCTATAGTAGAAGACACATGCCCAAAATGGGGGGGGGGGGGAACAAGCTTCTTATTACGCAGCGACGGACATATTTGGGATGGTGTGGCGTAACAGCATGTTGAGGATATAACTGTAATACAAGGAAAAGAACTATGTGGATTCCATTTTGTTCCATTCCCCTGTTGTTGATCCAACACTGGATGAAGGCTTTAGGGTAATTTTACTAGGAGAACCCCCGTAGTCAGGAGTGTGGGGTGATTAATCCTAGCCAACGGCATTCTAGTTGGAATTTGAATTATCTAATGTAATATGAGACAATATATTAGCAATATGACCAATTTTGTGAGTAGAAAACTGTGTAGAGACAGTGTTATTCTTTCCTTCAACCATTGGACTGCAGCCACGCTAGGGCACTGACGTGAAATTTTAAGCCTGACAGACCCCATTCTATAGGTATCTTTTGTCGAATAGCTCAAAAGTTACAGTGACATAGACAAACCAGTATCGGTTGTCAGGCGCTGGGAAGACAAACACAAAAGCACACATGCACACACATATATATATATATATATACATAGATAAGTACATATATATACATACATATATATAATGTAACCACGTATGGATCGTAGGCGATTTTTTTCCTCCGTCCTCCCTTTTCGCTTTGGACTTTCCTCCGTCTCTTGTTTCTGCCGAAGAGCTTTGCCCGAAACGTAAAACCGTCTTTGTTTCCTTCTCTGAGCGTTTGCTAATACTTTGCATGTTCCACGTCGTCGTGATGGTGTTTTTTCTCGTGTTTGTTCTTCGTTTTTTTAAATGTTTACTATATATATATATATATATATATATATATATATATATATATATATGTATGTATGTATGTATGCATGTATGTACGTAGTTATGTGTATATATATATATATATATACACATATACATAAATACATACATACATACATATATATATATATATATATATATATATATATATATATATATATATATATATATATATATATATATATATATATATATATATATACATAAATACATACATACATGCATACATACATATATATAAATATATATACATATACATAAATACATACATACATACATACATGCATATATATATATACATATATATATATATATATATATATATATATATATATATATATATATATATATATATATATATATATATATATATATATATATACTGTTCATTCTCTAATTTCTTATGTACTTTGTACTTCTATATGTAAACCCGGTTGGCAAAATAACATGGTTTGTCATTAACAACTGTACTTTGGGTTTTTTGTCACTTTAGCTATGAATTAAATTAATGAATTCCACGGGATACACTGTCTGCAAGTAGTTGAGTTCAGCATATTATCCTCCATTTTCTAATTGATATATATATATATGCATGTATGTATTTATGTATATGTATGTGTGTAATCATGTAGTGAATGGAGAAACAAACACAGGAAGAAGCAGGTCAATTGCGCTAGTTAGCCATTAATTTAATCAATTATGTGGAGATTATGTAATGTGTATATATATATATATATATATATATATGACGGGTTTCTTTCAGTTTCAATCTACCAAGTCCACTCACAAGGTGTTGGTCAGCGCCCGAGGGTGTAGTAGAAGACACTTGCCCAAAGCACTTCGCAGTGAGACTTAACCTGAGACCATGCAGTTGGTTAGCAAAAATCTTACCACGTCGCCATGCTTGATAATTGCATTTACAAACAGTGAGTGGGTTGCAGAGATAGAGTGATTAAAATAATATGTATGCGTTTGTGTCTGCCAATTTCAAGAGCAAAGATGAGAGGAATCTGAAGTACATGCATTCTGGGCATTTCAATGCGTTTGTGTGTGTATGTGGGGGGGGGGGGTGACTGTACGTATATGTGTGTATGTCTGTGTCTGAGTGTTTGTGTTTGCAAATATGTGTGTGTATGTGTGTGTGTGTACAAAGCTACAAAATAAGTTCTTTACAATGCACACAACACACACACACGCACCCCCCCACACAGGTATATATATATATATATATATATATATATATATATATATATATATATATATATATATAGATAGATAGATAGATAGATAGATAGATAGATAGATAGATAGATAGATAGATGGATATTTAAATATGTATGTATGTGTAATGTGAATCTGTCTCCCTGCGAATGCATCTAAGTATAACATATACACATGAAAATATGTATGTAGTATATGTATATGTTTATATGCATATGTATATATATATATATATATATATATATATATATATATATATATATATATATATGTGTGTGTGTGTGTGTGTGTGTGTGTGTGTGTGTGTGTGTGTGTGTGTGTGTGCGTGTGTGTATTTATACATATATATATTTATGTGTATATATATATGTATATATATATATATATATATATATATATATATATATATATATATATATATATATATATTTATATATATATATATATATACATATATATCTTACATATATGTATGTATAAACACACACACATATATATATATATATATACATGCACATATGCATATGTATAAATGCATACATATGTATATATATATATATATATATATATATATATATATATATATATATATATATATATATATATATATATACATATATATATATATATACACATATACATTTGATCATGCATGCATACTCACACAACACACACATGCACAGCATACGCACACGCACATATGCACACACTCAAGTACACACACACACACACACACACACACACACATGTGGAGCCAACGAAAACTACTCAGGTTTAGCCACGAAAGTCCTGTCAGTTGAGACTTAGAGTATGCTTTCCCCAAGGGCTCAAAAACGAAGTAGTAGTAGTAGTAGTAGTAGTAGTGGTGGTAGTAGTAGTAGTAGTAGTAGTAGTAGTAGTAGTAGTAGTAGTAGTAGTAGTGGTAGTTTATGACTCACATGCATAGACACATGGATGCGTACATGCAAACATTCCTTTACATGTTGGCAGACAGACAATACGCCTTCTCCATGCACTGGCAGCACACACGTGTGTATCTTTATCTCTGTGCGGGCGCGCGCGCGCGTGTGTATGCGCGTGCGTATGTGTGTAAATATTTTACATGCTATATATGCACACAGATGCACGTAGATAGATAGATACATAGACAGACAAACAGACAGACATATATATATATATATATATATATATATATATATATATATATATATATGTAGAGAGATAGATAGATACATTTCTTCTATTAGCCACACAGGGCTCATGGATAGATAGATAGATGGATGCGCAAATATATCCATGTATACATGCGTATACATACAGACGGAGAGACAAGGAGAGTAAGGCAGTGAGATACACGTGTCTGTGTATGTATGTACATGCATGTATGTGCGCGTGTGTGCGTGTGTGTGTGTGTGTGTGTGTGTGTGTGTGCCTCTGTGTACGTGCGTGCGTGTGTGTGAGAATAAGTGTGCATGCATGTGCGTGTATGTAAATTTAAGAAATACGGAAACATACACGAATATATAAGCACGTACGTACACACACACACACACACACATAAGCACATACGTACACACACACATACACACACATATGTACACACGCACACACGCACACATATTCTAGTCACATACGCTAGGTGTATTCAGCGCAAAGGCGCATGGCTCAGTGTTTAGAACATCGGGCTCACAATCATGAAGTAGCGTGTTCGATTCCCGGACCGGGCTGTGTGTTGTGTTCTTGAGAAAGTCACTATATTTCTAAAGAATAAAAAGTTTTGAATGGTACAACAATGCACTTTAATACAAGCAATGGGCTATGTACCTGTTGTAATTTAGTCATCTATAGTCTGATAATATTTCGGAATAAAATTCCTTTCTGAAGATGGATGTGCATTGTTGTGCCATTCAAAACTTTTTATTCTTTACAAACAATACACAAAGCTTCAAGCGAACTACAATACTCTCCTAACTTTAATCCACATTGCTCCAGTTCACTGATCCGTAGAAGTTCGTTCTGACATCACAGGTGGCAAGCAGTATCAGCTTTTGCCTTTTCCTTGGACAACATCGGTGGCATGGAGAGGGGAGGCTTGTGCAACTGCCGGTCTTCCATAAAGAAACTTGTCCGGACTTGTTCCTCGGAAGGTAACCGTCTAGGTGCTATCCCATGATCATTTATGACCGAAGGGAGTTTTTACTCTTTCTTTGTGGTCAAGAAATGTGTTAAGCTCATATGCATGTGCTTAAAACTTAGCAAACCTGACTCGTCCAAATCAAAACCATAAACGGACAGTAATTTATACAAATACAGTTTAAAAGAGGTATTCGTCTATTCTAATATATCTCTGGGAGGCGGGGGTCTCCATGTTTGTGAGTGTGTATGTGTGCATGTATATATACAAAACATATGTATATGTACACATACACACGTATGTATGTATGTATGTCATTATTCAGTTTAATTTCAAGATTTCTTGTCAATAGAG
>NC_142938.1:19998888-20006388 GCF_046866305.1 Octopus bimaculoides | reverse complement strand
ACATATACACCGAGCTACAGATACATACACAATACACGCAGCTTGTAGGCTCATAGCTGCATGAATATCATCACACAATCACAAACACATACCCACACACAGAGATTACTTCACACGTAGTATTACATATGGACGCGAACACACACAGGCATATTATGCACGTCGCATACTATCATTATTGAGGCAGACAGAAGCGCATATATACACACATACACACATCAACTTAGAGACCGATTGAACGTGAGAGAATGACATAAACACACACACACACGCGGGCACGGGCACACAGAAAGAAAGAGATAGAGAGAACGAGAGATTGAAAGAGCGAGGTGGAGTGCGTTAATGGAAAAGAATATTTCTAAAGCAGACGACATCTTGGAAGAAGTCATGTGATGTAAAAAGAAGGTGTATCTTTTGGAAAGACACGTCTCCATTTCGTGGAATGTGTCTGCCTTCTCTCCTCCTACAGTTTGGAGAGAGACGCCTTTATTGATTGCACGTACATGGTTCCGCTAGTGGTGATGGTGGAGTTGGTGTTGGTGTTGGTTCGTGTGATGGTGAAGGTAGTACATTTTATGATGTGGTGCTGGTGTTGGTAGTAGGGGTGCGGGTGGTAGTGTTGAACTGCCGGTTTATGTAGCTGGCAATGGCGGCGGCGGTTGAGGTGAAGATGGTTGCGGTGTGCTTTGCTCCATCTTGGTTTTTTTAAATGCTGCCTTTCTTGTTGTTTTTGTTGTTGTTAGTGGTGGTGGTGGTAGTGATGGTGATGGTGATAACGTTTGTTATTTTTGCTCTTGTATTTTCTTCTTTATGTTTTTTTTTCTACTTGCTTATACGTTATTGTTGCAAGTGCTACTGGTTTTGTTGTTGTTATTATTCCTGTCCTTGTCCTTTGTAGTTAGTCTTGTCATTATTATTATTATTATTGTTGTTTTTATGTCTTGTCTTCGCTGCTGCTGCTGTTGTTATTGTTGTTGCTCGTTTTCGCCTTTGTTGTTGCTCTTGTCTTCGCTCTTGTTGTTGCTATACACTTAGTGTTGTAAATTCTATTTCATTTCTTTATTCCTATGTGTGTGTGTGTGTGTGTATGTGTGTGTGTGTGTGTGTGTGTGTGTGTGTGGTTGATATTTTTGTCTTATCACCATTCCTGATGTTATTATTCTTGTTGTTGTTGTTGTTGCTAACATTTTAGTACTGTTGCATTTTCTATCTCGCATCTACTGCTGTTGTTGTTGTTGTTGTTGTTGTACCAGCTACTGTTTCAGTTGTGGCTTTTGTTGTCGATGTTGTTGTAGCTGCTGTTGTTGTACATGCAGTGTTGTAGTGCACATAGTTTGATACGGAATGTTGTTATTGTAATTGTTGTTGCTGTTCTTGTTGTGTGTGCTGTTGTAGTTAACATTTATTGCTGTTATTTTGTAGTTGTTAAGTACAACCCCAGGTCATTCCTGATTAAGCAGGACTACAACCAGAGACATTCCAACCATGACCACCCCCTTCTTTTCACTGGTCTATTAGGGAGTTCATCATCTAATACGTCTTGTCCTCTTCTCGATACTGTCTGGTATTACTTGAGGGAGAATTGGCTGCCATTTTCAAAATAGTTTTTCTACCACATAGAGGACCTTTCATACCCTTGCAGTCATTGTTGTTGGCTCTTTCTGCAGTGTTGTATCAGTAGTAGTAGCAGCAGCAGCAGCAGCAGCAGCAGCAGCAGCAGTAGTAGTAGTAGTAGTAGTAGTAGTAGTAGTAGTAGTAGTAGTTGTTGTTGTTGTTTTAATTAGCGCATTCAATTGTTTTTTTTTTTTAATATACATTACTTCGTCGTTGTCGCTTTTGTTGCTGTTGTGCAGCTTCCGTCGCTGCATTTGTTTCAGCCGTTGCATTTATTCCTGCAGTTGCTGCTGTTGTTGTTGTTGTTGTTGTTGTTATTGTTTGTTGCTGCTGTTTCTGCAGTTCACTGGATGCATTCGTTCTCCAGTGCAACTGTTGCTAATTCTGGCTGTAGCCGTATTGTGAATTATTGTTGTTGTTGTTGTTGCTAACATTTCGCATTTGTTGTTCCTAATTTAGTGCAGTGGTTTTTTATTAACATATTGCCGTTGTTGTTGTTGTTGTTGTTGTTATTGCTGGTGAAGCTATTGGTGCATTTCACATGCAATAATTTTTGTTGTTGCAATTTTTTATGGTGGTGCTGTTGCTATTGTTGTTGTCGTTGATATTGATTTTGTTGTTGCTATTGTTGCAGTGTGGAGGCGCAATGGCCCAGTGGTTAGGGTAGCGGACTCGCGGTCATTGGATCGCAGTTTCGATTCCCAGACCGGGCGTTGTGAGTGTTTATTGAGCGAAAACACCTAAAAGCTCCACGAGGCTCCGGCAGGGGATGATGGCGAACCCTGCTGTACTCTTCCACCACAACTTTCTCTCACTCCTACATTCTGTTTCTGTTGTACCTGTAATTCAAAGGTTCAGCCTTGTCACACTGTGTCACGCTGAATATCCCCGAGAACTACGTTAAGGGTATACGTGTCTGTGGAGGGCTCAGCCACTTGCACGTTAATTTCACGAGCTGGCTGTTCCGTTGATCGGATCAACTGGAACCCTCGACGTCGTAAGCGACGGAGTGCCAACAACAACATTGTTGCAGTAGACGTTGTTTCTACGTCTACCTTTGTCGAAATTATTGTTGCATTTGATAATATAAATATTTCTATTGCTGTTGTTGTGGAGGCACAGTTTTTATTGTCGCTTGTGTTAATGCTGTCGCTGTTAAGCCGTTGAGCTCCCAGAATCATCGGACAAAATGCTCAGCGGCGTTTCCTTCGGCTCTTTTACTCTCTTTTACTCTCTTTCACTTGTTTCAGTCATTTAACTGCGGCCATGCTGGAGCACCGCCTTTAGTCGTCAAATCGACCTCAGGACTTATTCTTTGTAAGCCTAGTACTTTATTCTATCGGTCTCTTTTGCCGAACCGCTAATTTACGAGAAAGTAAACACACCTCCATCGGGTGTCAAGCGATGCTGGGGAGGTGGGGGGACAAACACAAGCACACAAACACACACACATACATATATATCTACATATATACGACGGGCTTCTTTCGGTTTCCGTCTACCAAATCCACTCACAAGCCTTTGGTCGGCCTGAGGCTATAGTAGAAGACACTCGCCCAAGGTGCCACGCAGTGGAAATGAATCCGGAACCATGTGGCTGGTAGGCAAGCTACTTACCACACAGTCGCTCCTGCGTCTTTACATTTTGGGTTCAAACATCGCTAACTTTGCTTTTCAATCTTTTGAGACCGGCAAACATGAAGTACCAGTCGAGCACTGGAGTCGATATAATCAACTACCCTCACACCCCAATTTCAGGCCTTGTGCCTATAAAGGAAAGGATTATCATTATCAATATTATTATTATTATCATTATTATTATTATTATTATTATTATTATTATTATTATTATTATTATTATTATTATTATTATTATTATTATCATTATCATTATTATTATTATTATTATTATTATTATTATTATTATTATTATTATTATTATTATTATTATTATTATTATTATTATTATTATTATCATTATTAAGGCGGTGAGCTGGCTCAATCGTTAGCACCTCGGTCAAGCTATTTAGCGGCATTTCGTCTGTCTTTACCTTCTGAATTCAAATTCCGCCGAGGTCAACTTGCCTTTCATCCTTCCAGGATAGATGAAATAGGTACCAGTTGTTCACTGGTGGTCGACGTAATCGACTCCCTCACTTTTCAAAATTGCTGGCCTTGTGCCAAAACAAGAAAAGATTATCATTACTACTAATGCGGCGAAGATAGCGAGCTGGCAGAATCGTTAGCACGCCTGGCAAAATAGCTTCATATGTCTTTACGTTCTACGTTCGAGTTCCGCCGAGGTCAATCTTGCCTTTCATTTCCTTCAGGATGGCTGAAGTCGATATAATCGACTAGCCCCTCCCAACCAAAGATTGCAGGCCTTGTCCCTTTAGTGGAAAGGATTATTACTAACGCGGCGAGAAGGAAAAAAAATGTTAGCACGCCGGACGAAATGCTTAACCACATTCCGTCTGTGTTAACCCATTACCTCCCATAATTCTATTAAGTGGAATTTTTTTTATGATACTTTCATTTCTAGCATAAAACAGCCTTAGAAACACGCTGGAATGATCAAAATAACATTTCAAAATAACATTTTAAATAGAAATAAGCGAGATATTGGGTGAAAAATTAGCAAACTTCATTTGAATATCAGAGAAATATACCTAGTAGATATAGCAAAAAGGTTAGATATGTGTAAATATTGACAGATAATTACGAAATTTGTAATTTTTAAGTGATCTCATATGAGATCACTGATGGGTAATGGGTTAATATTCTGAGCGTAAATTAAGTCGATGTCGACTTTGCCTTTCATCCTTTCGCAGCTGATAATACAAGTACCAGGCATGTGCTGCGACCGTATTAACAGACATGTCCACTCATAAGAAGCTGCTGACCTTGTGTCAAAATTAGAAACGATTATCATTGTAATAGACTTGTTGCACTTTTAGGTGGTGCATAACTGCTCCATGTTTTCTGCTACATGCAGCAGTTCGTGTGCAGCTCCATTGCCGTGAGGGAAATTTCGCTGTTATTTCTAGTAAACCCGAACAGCCACATTCTTGTTTGCTGGTTTCCTCGTAAGCTGATATCATATTTTACTTTCTGTTGTTGTTGTCGCTTAGCCAATGGTTAACCCTGATCAAGGTGAAGGCGCAATGGCCCAGTGGTTAGGGCAGCGGACTCGCGGTTTTAAGATCTCGGTTTCGATTCCCAGACCGGGCGTTGTGAGTGTTTATTGAGCGAAAACACCTAAAGCTCCACGACGCTCCGACAGGGGATGGTGGCGAACCCTGCTGTACTCTTTCACCACAACTTTCTCTCACTCTTACTTCCTGTTTCCGTTGTGCCTGTAATTCAAAGGGTCAGCCTTGTCACACTGTGTCACGCTGAATATCCCCCGAGAACTACGTTAAGGGTACACGTGTCTGTGGAGTGCTCAGCCACTTGCACGTTAATTTCACGAGCAGGCTGTTCCGTTGATCGGATCAACTGGAACACTCGTCGTCGTAAGCGACGGAGTGCCAACAACAACAACAACAGCCCTGATCAAAACACCTATAATTAAAAGCAGCTCATCCATGACCATCCCTTCTTTCACTAGTTCCCTACACCCAGAACTTCATTATTTTACATGTCATCCTTTCCTACAGCGAGGGTTAGTTGGCTATTATTTCTAACCTATCGGACAATTACCATATGCAGTCTGTCTAACAGATTGTCGTTAGAGTAGAGCTAGTGTTACTTTCGTTGCTGCTCAATAATTGCTATATTGCTTAACACAGAGGCTTGCAAGCAATGCTGTCGTTGTGCAGCTGGAGTCGTTGTCATGCAATTTATGTCACAGAGTTGATGTAGTGCATTTACTGTTTATCAGATGCAGTATTAAATTTAAAGTAGCGTAGTTATTTTCATGCTGTGGTGTCACGCATTTGCTTCAAAAGAGTTGCTTTCGTACAGTTTAAAAAGTGCAGTTGTAACTGCAGTTTTAGGCGTTTCAGTGTATTTGTTGCAGGAAAGTGGTCAAGCTGTTGTAGTTGACATAATATATGCTGTTGGTATGCACTTATTCTAGTGGAACTTGCATTTCAGTTATTATTATCATTATTATTAGTCAAATTCCGCCAAGGCCGACTTTGCCTGTCATCCTTTCGGGGTCGATAAATTAAGTACCAGGGGAAGAGAACAGTCGATTATATCGACTGTTCTCTTCCCCCGAATTTGAGGCCTTGTGCCTATAGTAGAAAAGGTTATTATTATTATTATTATTATTATTATTATTATTATTGTTGTTGTTGTTGTTGGTGGTGGTGGTGGTAGTGGTGTTGTTGTTGTTGGTGGTGATGACGTTGATGTTGTTGTTAAAGCGGCAAGCAGGCAGAATCGTTAGCACACTGGACGAAATGCTTAGTGGTATTTCGCCTGTCGCTCTGAACTGGGTTCAAATTCCGTCGAGGTTGATTTTGCCTTCCATCCGGGGTCGATAAAAAAGATACCAGTTGAACACTAGGGTTGATGTAATCGACTTACTCCTTCCCCCAAATTTTAGGCTTTGTGCCTATAGTAGAAAGGATTATCATTATTATTATTGTTGTTGTTGTTGTGTTGTTGTCGTTGTTACGCAGTTAGTGAAGTAACGAGCTAGCAGAATGGTTAACGTATCGAACAAAACAATTAGCAGCAATCTTTTTCGGCTCTTCAAGCTCTGAGTTCAAATTCCGAAAAACTTTTCTTCTCTAAGCACAAGGCCCGAAATGTTGGGGGAGGGAGAAAGTCGATTAGATTGACCTCAGTACGGAACTGGTACATAATTTATCGACCCCGAAAGGATGTAAAGCAAAGTCGACCTTGGTGGAATTTGAACTCAGAACGTAAAGACAGACGAAATACCGCTAAGCATTTCGCCCGGTGTGATAACTCTTCTGCCAGCTCACCGCCTTATGTCGGACCGCATGGCCGTAAGCACACCAGCTCCGGTTGTTAAGCGGTAGGGAAATACACGCAGATACAGAGGACACATAATACTCACACACACACACACACACACACACACACACACACACACACAAACACACACACAAACACTCGCACACACGCACACACATCTATTCACGTCGGGCTTGTTTCAGTTCCGTCTACCAAATCCACTCGCCAGACTTTTGTCCAAAAACTGTCAATTTTGCCTAACATCAGCTAGGACAGATAAAGCAAAGTACCATTTGAACACTGGGCTCAGTCTACTCAATATAAGCCCCTCCCCATAAACTGCTGGCTTTGCGCCAAAGCTTGGAAGAAACATTAAGGCAGCGAGCTAGCAGAATCTTCAGTTCCTTTGGCAAAAAGATTAGCAGCATTTCTTCTGGATTTTTACCTACTGAGATCAAATTCTGCTGAGGTCGACTTCTGCCTTTCATTCACTAGGGTAGTCAATTAAGTAAGTACCAGTTGAGCACTGGGATTGATTTAATCGAAAAGCTCCCTCTCCTAATGCTTTAGGTCTTTTGTCAATAGTAGAAAGGGTTATTATTATTATTATTATTATTATTATTATTATTATTATTATTATTATTATTATCATTATTTTTATTATTGAGAATACACCTGTAGAAAAAGGTAATGTAAAAGGAGAAAGGGCTCTATACCCCTTTCTTATTTTCTGACCAGGATCCCGTGGCTTTTATGGGTCTTTCCACGTATAACCTTTCGAAGCGCCTCCCCCTATTGGGAGTTTTATTTGTTATATCTTTCTCTGTTTTTCTTCTGTTTACACGAGCGTTTTCTTCTTTTCGGACAAAACCCTTTCTAGCCTTCGTCCTGTCTTTGTCCTTACATGTTTTTAATTTATGTTAGCCCTTGTGGCCAATAAAACCAGAATTAATT
>NC_142938.1:19991388-19993888 GCF_046866305.1 Octopus bimaculoides | reverse complement strand
ATTTTGATGATTATTAGTAGTGGTAGTAGCAGCAGCAGTAGTAGCAGCAGCAACAGCTGCAGTAGTAGTAGTGGTAGTAGTAGTAGTAGTAGTAGTAGTAGTAGTAGTAGTTGCTGTTGTTGCCGATGCCGGTTTTTAATAATATTAGTGTCATGTTAAAGGCGGCGAGCTGGCAGAAACGTTAGCACGCCGGGCGAAATGCTTTGAGGTATTTCGTCTGCCGTTACGTTCTGAGTTCAAATTCCGCCGAGGTCGACTTTGCCTTTCATCCTTTCGGGGTCGATAATTTAAGTACCATTTACGCTCTGGGGTCGATGTAATCGACTTAATCCCTTTGTCTGTCCTTGTTTGTCCCCCTCTATGTTTAGCCCCTTGTGGACAATAAAGAAATAAGAAACGTTTGCACGCCGGGCGAAATTCTTAGCGGTATTTCGTCTGTCTTTGTGTTCTGAGCTCAAATTCCGCCGAGGTCGCATTAACCTTTCATCCTTTCGGTGTCGATAAAGTAAGTACCAGTTGCGTACTGGAGTCGATCTAATCGACTGGTCCCCTCCCCCAAAATTTCGGGCCTCGCTCCTAGAAAAGAATGTTAGTGTCATGTTGATTGCCATATTGGTGTAGTTTGTGTAGTAGTAATGGGTACATAATCTTGCATGTATGTATGTATGTATGAATGTACGTATGGTGGTAGTGTATGTATTGTCTGAGAGCAATGCTTGTCGTAAACTCAAAGGTGCATTTACCAAACTTATTGCATTCCTTATAATCCGAAATCATAACCAACGAATCAGGAATACAACCAACCGTCACACTCAACAACATAATCATACGCAACAGATAGAAATTCTTCGAGACACAGCACAGAGAAGGTTCTTCTGCCACTAAAAAGCTTAATTTCCGACCATGTGGCCCTTCTACTATAATTCCGGGTCGACCAAAGCCTTGTGAGTTCATTTGTTAGACGGAAACTAGAAGAAGCTCGTGTGTGTGTGTGTGTGTGTGTGTATTTATGCCTATATGTGTTTGTCCCCCGCCATCGTTTGACGACAGGTGCTGGTTTGTTTACATCTCTTTACCGTAGCAGTTCGGCGAAAGAGAACGATAGAATTAGTACCAGGCTTAAGATGATGAGTACCGGTGTCGATTTGTTCGGCTAAACCCTAAGGAAAAAAATTCAAAGATAGTTGTTCAGCAGTGATTTGGAAAATGATGGAACTATATGAGTGTGATGTTATTTTCATATGAAACTTCTAAGCTTTATGGAAACGTGAAATGGTGGTGTAGATATACGTTGCAATGAGTGGGTGAGTTAACCGATCATTGTGGTACTACATTAACGAAATTGTAGGTTCTTCAGATGCTGCCCTCGTGCACTATACAGGCTTGGTGACCTGAAAGCTGGTTTACTACCGGTATTTAGTGTCGTTCTTTAAGGGTAGTGCAGAGTATTTTTGTATAAATGGATGTCGAAGTATGGAGGAGAAAACGTCACAGATGCCGATGGAAATTAGAATTGTACATGTGGAAGGTGCTTCGTTGTTTAAGACAACATGTATTTTCTATGTAAAGTCTAAGAGTAATGTGTCGATTGCCTGAAGATATTTGAATCATTGTTATTTAGAGAGACATATGAATGGGCGTTTGAAGTCAAAGATGACATTTTCTACAATTTTTGATAGCTGTTGACTTAGTGGTTGTGATAATAGTCAGTACTAATGAGAAGCTATTGTGGCCGACGAAGTAGACAGAATGGCGGCATGCAGGTGTTAGAATTTATATGGCGCAATGGTAATGGCGATGAATGTAGCTTTGCCTCTGGAAATGGTGTGCAATGTGGTAGGTCTTCATGATGCTGCAACATGTCACGTATGGACATGTGGGATGAAGTGTCAATTGTAGTATTGGCGTTCGTTTAGTGGTGATTTTAGTGTAAACTTCGAGTAGATTTAAAGCAAATATATGTGTGTGTCTGTGTGTGTATACGTGTATGTATGAATATATATATATATATATATATATATATATATATATATATATATATATATATATATATATATACATGCATATATACATATATATATATATATACACGTATATATATATATATGTATATGTATGTATGTATGTATATCTATATCTATCTATATATAGAGAGATAGATAGATATACGTATATATGGATATATATGTGTGTGCGCGCGCGCGTGTGTGTGTATACATATACATATATATATATATATATATATATACATATGTATGCGTGTGTTTTCCGCGCGCGCGTGTGTTTGTGTGTGTGTGTGTGTGTGCATGTATGTATGGCTGTATGTGTTTATGTATGCATAGGGCTAAGCGCACGCTTGTAGTGACTGTAACAGTGGTGTTGTCTGGTGTCCATGGACCTGATGGTGATGGAGAAAGTGGTGCTAGACATGGTCTTATTAACAGTCATAGATGTTGTCTTAGTCTTGGCAGCTGAGAGAAAGGTAGTAAAAAAAGTTGAA
>NC_142938.1:19971388-19976388 GCF_046866305.1 Octopus bimaculoides | reverse complement strand
GTGGTTGGGGGCAAACACAGACACAAAGACACGCATGCACAGATATATATATATATATATATATATATATATATATATATATATATATATATATATATATATATATATATATATATATATATATATATATACATATATACTCAGAAGACTTTGATCGACCCGAGGCCATAGTAGAAAGATATCTGCCCAAGGTGCCACGCAGTTGGACTGAACCCGGAACCATGAGGTTTGAAAGCAAGCTTCTGACCATAGAGTCCCACCTGTACCTAATGCTTAGTTTTTATGCTTCTGAGTAAATTCGACCCGGGTATATTGGGAATTTTGTCTGTTTTCATGGGGTTTTTCTTAAGGATAAAATATGTGTCATTTGTGTCAGTCATTGGATAATGGCCACGCTGGGGCACTACCTCGAAGGTTTTAGTCGAACGATCACCGCCACTCACCCAGCCACACCGTACTTATTCTATCGGCTTCTTTAGCCCAACCGCTAGGTTATGGGAACGCAAACAATCTAATCGAGTGGCCCCTTCCCCACAAATTTCGGGCCTTGTAACTCGAGTAGAAAAGAATATTATTTATTGCTTTATCTGCCTCGAGTTTTACTGTAAAAATAAAAAGAATTAATTTACTTCAATTCTCTCGAAGTTTATAAATTCTTACAATGAAAACAGTGAATATATTGTATATTTGGTGTTAATTTGCTTCAGCTTTATATTACATTATATTACATTAATTCTATTTCGGCTGATAGTTAGCAAGGTGAGACACACATAAGAAAGAAGAAAGAAGAAAGCAAAGGACCACTGATGAGGTCACAGAAGTGTGACGAAAGAATTCTGGCCGAAATAGGATTAATGTAATATAATGTAATATAATGTAATATAAAGCTGAAGCAAATTAACAGTGAATATATTACTTTATGCTTGAAGTAATTTCTCACAGCTACCCTAATCTATGGCGCTCAGAATACAACGACCGTTTTTTTTTTGTTTTTTTTTGCGTTTCCCTTGAAGATGTTCACAGCAAATGAGCATCCATAAAGCATCCGACTCCTGACCTTATGCTAGAAAAAGAAGTAAAACCGAAAACCACTGGACAAGGCACCAGTTGTGACACGATAAACTTGTCCGTCATATCTCTCAGATTACTTATGCATGTAAGAGTGTGCACATCCGTGCGTGTTCGTATATTTATATGCTTGTTTATTCGCGATATGCATGCGTGTAAATGTGTCTGTGTGTTTAGCCATGTGAATTTATGAACATTTGTACATATTTGTACTGGAGTGTATATACGTGTGTGACACAATGCGGCACTCAAATGCTCTCTGGACTCATTTTAGTGTCTCTAACTCCACCCTTCCTTTTAACCTGTCAGTGTCTCTATATCGACGTTGATTTTACTAGTTGTTGTGAGTATCTTCCTTGATATTTTCAAGTGTTCCCTCTAGTATCGCAAGTAATGGATACTAGCGCGGACACTACAAAGCTTTGTAGTATAACAGATCTTAGTGTGATATAACAGATCTTAGTGAGATATGATCAAACGTAACATATCTTATTGTAGTATAATCAAAGAGATATAAAGCGATGAGCTGGCAGAATCGCTAACACACCAGGCAAAATACTTTGCACCGTTTCGTCCGTCTTTACGGTCTGCTGATGTCGAGTTTGCCTTTCATCCTTTCGGCGTCAATAAAATAACTACCAGTTGAACATTGGGGTCAATGTAACCAATTTACCCCCTTTACAATCTTTACTACAAATTACTGTTGCTGAATATCTCACGTTAAAAATAGTAATTTTCTAATTTACCCCCTCTCCTTAAATTTCTGGACTTCTGTTAAAATTTGAAATAAAATATTTATCGCTTATTTCATGCAGTTTTAGTATAAAACCAAATGTCACAACAACTAAAATACAATTTTTGTATAATGTTCGTAAGTTTGCGTGCACATTTCTCACTTTATCACTAGTATGGATAATTATATTACGCTAATTTAAATTTTTCCTTTCTAAATATGCATTATGTAAAAAAGTAAAAAGTTCTCGTTCTATTCTTGTATTGCTTTAATCCTAAGCGAATAATCAAAATTGATACTTAGTAAACCATATATACCCTGGTTGCGTTTTCTCAACGAAAACCTGCTCCTTCTTTGTAGGAAAGATTGTTTGCCAACATAACAAGGCAGTCCTGGTTTAGGACTAATGTTGCTGTAATTTAGCCTCAAGAGACATCATTTGTAACTCCCTATACGACACGATCTGTGTCCTTATATTTTCGAACAAGGGAATCTAGCACATCCTTGTTCGAAAATATAGGGACACACATCGTGTCGTATAGCCAGCTGGGGCTAAATTACAGCAACATTAGTCCTAAACCAGGACTGCCATGTTATGTTGGCGAAAATCTTTACTACAAAGTACTGTTGCTGAATATCTCACGTTGTGGGATTTAAAAATAGTAATTTTCCTGCTCCTACCTATTTGAATATGAACTCGCCGGGAAGCTTCTGACTGGGCATACGAAATGTTCAGTAGATAGTCGACACCTACAGCTAACAGTTGCATAGTGTCCTTCTCTTCCAGATTGTGAAAGCTTACCATAACGTTTCATCTAAAATAGATAATATTGAATTCGCCCTTTTAAATCCTAGCCAGGCTCATGGACTCGGTTTCCCGGTTTCAATGGCGTATGTGTTCCCCAACTGGACGGTACGCCAGTCCATCGCAGCGTTACTCATTTTTGCCAGCTGGGTGGACTGAAGTGTTTTGCTCAAGAACACAACGCGTCGCCCGGTCCAGGAATCGAAACCACAATCTTACGATCATGATGCTGATACCGTAACCACGAAGCCACGCGCCTCCACGACGTTTAATCTAAATACAGTGGAATTTTTTATGGGCATATATGGGTTAAACCTTTGTGTCTGCATTGAATGATGACGGTATGTCCTGTATGTAGGTAGCTTCTCACATTAAGATCGATGTTGTAAGTACGAGGCTAAAAGGAGTATTGGGTTAAGTTGGATGACTGGAATCATTAAAATGGTTTTCCAACATGGTGCTGCTGTCAGCACACTTAACAAAAGAATAACAGAAATATGTATATGTATATGCTTATATGTGTGTGAGCGCGTGTGTGTGTCTGTATGTGTATATGTGTGTGCGTGTGTGTGCAAGTGTGTGTACGTGTGTGTATGTGTTTATCTCTACGTCTATCTGTGTGTGTGTATGTATGTGCGTATGTGCGCATGTGTATGTACATGTGTGTATATTTGTATGTGTCTGTGTGTGTGTGTGTGTGCATGTGCATATACATATATATATATATATATATATATATATATATATATATAGAGAGAGAGAGAGAGAGATAGGTACAGAGATGCATGCATATATATATATATATATATATATATATATATATATATATATATATATATATATATACATACTTACATACATATATAATGGAACCAAGAAGCAGTTATAAGTGGGCACGACATTCTCATGGGACATACGAACAGAATCCGGATTGCATAATTGTTCTTACATCGTTGTGGAATGGGGAAATGTTGTCGACTAGGCAAGGAACATGGATACTAACGGCCAGTGTCTCTCCACTATTACCAATCATGAATGTAACAAATACCTTGGATTTGCCGAAAATAGGGCACATGTTTGTACCGTGACCAAAGCTAGAATGACAAAGAATACTTCAGCAAATTGCCGGATGTTTCATTAAAATTATATACTACAAAGCTTTGTAGTTCTCGTGCTAGTATCATGACTTGCGATACTAGACTGAACACTTGAAAATACCCGTTTGTCGGGTATCAGGACTAAGAAGATACAAACAACGACTAGTAAGATCCACATCAATAGAGACACTGACAGGATCTATGTTAAAAGGAAAGGTGGAGTTAGAGACACTAAAATGAGTCCAGACACTCCGTTACTGCCAAATCAGGAGAGTACGGCGAGTGTGGCAGCACTTCCCAGCCATGCGTTTGAATGGCTTCCTTGGTCATATTGGCGACATGAGGGCGGGCGTTGTCGTGCAGCAGAAGAACTCCATGCTGCCGATTAGGTCTTTTCTCTTGAATAGTTGTGTTGAGTCGTTCCATCTGTTGAACAGAGTTCTGCGTTGGCTGTTTGGTTCCGTCAAGCAATTCGTGATGAATAATCCCTTCCCAGTCCCACCATATGCACAACATCATTTTACGCAGATGAAGATCTTGTTTCACACGCGGTTTCGCTTGTTTACCGGGGCTAAGCCATTCCTTACGCTGCTTCATATTGATGTACAGGCACCATTTTTCGTCACCAGTATCGATTCAGTAAAGAAATCATTGCTTGTGTCCATGAGTTGAGCGGTGACGAGCAAGCAAACCAGCGGAGATTGTGGTTCGTTGCTTTTTGTTGTTGTCACTTAAAGCATGTGGAACCCATGCTCCATACTTCTGAACCTTTTCCATCGAGTGAAGCTGCTTCTTTATAGCAGTGTGGCAGCATTCCATTTTCTCTGCCAGTTCCCTTGTCGTTTGACGAGAATTTTCGTGCAAAAGTTGGTTTAATCGCTTTTCATCGAACTCTACTGGACGGCCAGAACGAGGTGCGTCTTCGAGGTCAAAATTTCCATTTTTGAACTTGGCATACCAATCACGAGCGGTTCTTTCAGCTATGGCAGCCTCTCCATACACAGCACAAATGTCGCGAGAAGCTTCTCAGGTCTTGGAACCTTGATAAAAAGAAAAAAGAAGGAGGTGTCGAAAATGCTCGTTTTTCTTAACTTGACATTCCATTTTAATGATCTTAAAATAAACAAAAGATAACTAAAATTAACTAGAAAAAAAAATAGAGTCCAAATGATTCAAAAATAGAATTCTCGGGAAAAATAGAATCCAAAATTTAAAAACGCAATAAATTCCAAAATTTAGAAAAACGGTGGGAACTTAGTTGCCAACCCAATATATACGAATGTGTATGCGCGTGTGG
>NC_142938.1:19953888-19958888 GCF_046866305.1 Octopus bimaculoides | reverse complement strand
AAGCTACGTTGGGGGGACAAACACAGACACACAAACACATGCACAGACACATACATATATACATACATACACACACACATATATATATATATATATATATATATATATATATATATATATATACATACATATATACGACGGGCTTCTTTCAGTTTCCGTCTACCAAATCCACTCACAAGGCTTTGGTCGGCCCGAGGCTATAGTAGAAGACACTTGCCCAAGGTACCATGCAGTGGGACTGAACCAGGAACCATGTGGTTTGTAAGCAAGCTACTTACCACACAGCCACTCCTACGTCTATGTTTCATAAGATTTCTTGCATCTTTCTTCTTTTCATAATGATATATCAGATAATTCCTCACAGCTTCGGCACAAGGCTTATATTAGATGCGGCGTAGTTGGACGTGCAGTATATGAATGGTATTTTTGATCAACTCTAGATGTATAGACCTAATAGTAGACACCAGTTAAAATTTGAATTCAGTTAGCTAAATTTGCGAAACTAAATGTTACAGGGCGTTAAATCAGACACTGTCCTAATTCTCCAACTTAATGCTCTAATAATGATTAAAAATATTACCATTCTTTTCTTTATAAGATTAGGAATATTCCAAATTTATTCTCTTTCTTCACTATTTTGTTCAGGATTCACACAACATACACTCGAATACTTCACCTATGACAAGTATGTTTTGCATAGAGTCAACATCAAGTTAGATATTGCTAGTGCTAAGTAGAAACAGGGCTAGAGATAGTACAAGGATTCGCTTGAGAAATTGATCGCAAATACAGGTTATCAAAATGTGACAAATTCACTTTGAAGAGTAGACATTTAAGAAAAATATCTAATGCTGTGTTTGATAGATAAACAGTGAAAAGAAAATGCTTTCAAACGCTGAGTTATAAATGATATTGGAAGAAAACATTTGGAAAGATATTTTAGTTTTAATATATTTATACTTAACACAGAGCTAAATGCAAAAACGAATTTAATAGTGCGTGTGTGTGTGCTGGCACTCCGTCGCTTACGACGTCGAGGGTTCCAGTTGATCCGATCAACGGAACAGCCTGCTCGTGAAATTAACGTGCAAGTGGCTGAGCACTCCACAGACACGTGTACCCTTAACGTAGTTCTTGGGGATATTCAGCGTGACACAGTGTGACAAGGCTGACCCTTTGAAATACAGGCACAACATAAACAGGAAGTAAGAGTGAGAGAAAGTTGTGGTGAAAGTGTACAGCAGGGTTCGCCACCATCCACTGCCGGAGCCTCGTGGAGCTTTTTAGGTGTTTTCGCTCAATAAACACTCACAACGCCCGGTCTGGGAATCGAAACCGCGATCCTATGACAGTGAGTCCACTGCCCTAACCACTGGGCGATTGCGCCTCCACTAAATATAGTAGTAAAATTCTAAATTACATGAGAAATGAATTAGCTCGAAGTGAGACGATGTCAAAAAGTATTTCGATGAAATTTAAAATTACAAAAGTAATCATCAGACACAATTCAATACTAACTGATCAGGGGTTATTTGCAACAAGAAATTTTTTGTGTTGTACATATCCGGGAATACAAATATCATCTTATAAAGAATAATACAAAATTAATACAAAGAGCTAAGAATAAAGTTCTAAAATTGCAAAAGAGTTATTCTAAAACGGTGCAAGAAAACTCCAACATATAAATCCTGACAAAACTGCACAACAGAAAAATTGTTTGGAATAAAAGTTGGTGGCATGGACGTGGAAACGAAGAAATCTGAAGGTAAGGATTTTTTCTCTTGTAACACAAAATCGGAAAATTCCTGCCAGAAATTACCAAAATATGTATGGAATTCGAAAGGAAGAAGTAATTGCAAAATATGATGGTGATTGGAAAAAAGGAAACACAATTAATCATATTATTTCTAAATGCCCAGTCTCAGCGGCAACGGAATACGTATACATGCACACATAAACGCTCACATCTATATGTTTGTATGTATGTATGTATGTATGTATGTATATACACGCGCGCAAGCACACACACATGCACACACACACAAACATATGTATATATATATATATATGTGCATGTGTTTTTATGCGTGATTGCATCCGGGCGTGGCTGTGTGATAAAAAGCTTACTTCCCAACCGTATGGTTCTAGGTTCCATCCCGATATAGGGCATATATATCAAGGGTCAAACATAAAAGAAGACAAAAATGAAAAAAATTAGACGAAAATGCATCAAAACCGAAGAAACCACGACAAGAGAGAGAGAGAGAGAGAGAGAGAGAGAGAGAGAGAGAGAGAGAGAGAGAGAGAGAGAGAAAGTTTATGAGTGTATATATATATATATATATATATATATATATATATATGAAACAGCTGTTGAAACAAGATCTGCTTATACCATGTGATCTTTATATGTACTTATTATATATCTACATTCCTTATACCTTTAATTGTCATTCTTCTTCGATATACGCTCGATTTCGGTCGTGGTGCTTCTAGCTGAAATTTGTAACTTTGGACTACCTCATTCTGATTAATTGGGTGGGAAGAGTTGAAGATTGTGATCTCTCTGGACATTGCACGACGACTATCCATTTCGCACCTGTACAAGCACTTCCTACAAATATATACATGCATAGACATATGTTCGTATGGATAAATATATGTATATATGGGTAACCTATATATATATATATATATATATATATATATATATATATATATATATATATATATATATATATATATATATATATATATATATTATATATATTAATATGTAGATATATATATAGTGATAGATTGATAGAAAGAAAGATAGATATATAGATAGATAGATAGATAGACAGACAGATAGATAGATAGATAAATAGATAGATAGGCAGATGATAAATAGATAGTTAAATCCATACATATATGTATATGCGAGTGTGTAAGCATGTATGTATGTATGCTTGAATGCATATATATATATATATATGTACAAGCGTGACAGACATAGTGTCTTTATATACCGGAAATTATGCCAGCATTGTGAAATATAAGCACAAAGCTTTAGTATAGAAATACGGCAGAAAAGCTTCGAGTATGGCAAAGTGACCTTACTGTAGGAACCCTTTCACAGAGAGTGAGCGTGGGGGAGGGAGAGATAGAATGAGATGGAAGGTGAAGGAGAAATATAGACTGGCAGAGACTACAAAAGAGAGATATTGAGAGAAGGAGATATTGAGAGAAAGCGGAAGATCAATGTAAATTGATCGGATGTTGTTGTCAAGGAACATCAGGAAAGGAACTATCTCCTGATCGAAATATCAGTCCCAACAGATAATATAATGTATCTTTCAAAAGAAATGGAGAAATTGTCCAAATGTAAAGAACTTAAAATAGCGATAACCCGAATGAAAACAGAAAGAATCTTTACAATAATAGGTGTTTTGAGAATGATAAAAAGAGATGTAGACATATAGGGTAACCAAATGCCAAATCTCATACCTTATATACATATATATACACACACGTGTACATAGATACAAACACACAAACGCTCACACACATATGTGTGCATATGTAAGTATATATAATACATACATATATATATATATATATATATATATATATATAAGCATATGTATATATACATACATATATATATATATACACATATATACATATATATAAATATACATATACATACATATAGCTATATATATATATATATATATATATATATATATATATATATATATATATATATATATATATATGTGTGTGTGTGTGAGTGTATGTATGTATGTATGTATGTATGTATGCATATATTTATATACACACACACATATATATACATGCATATATACATATATACATATATATACCTCTCTCTCCTTCTCTCCTTCTCTCTCTCTCTTTCTCTCTCTTTCTCTGTATATATATATATATATATATATATATATATATATATATATATCCGTTACAACAAACAGAAAATAGCACCACTAAACACTGAATACATATTACGTAATTTCAATGGAAAAAAAAATAGTCACACAAAAGAAAACCCTGCATATGCCCAAGGCCCTTAGGGCTGGCAATACAATGAAAAATAAATGCAATAAAAATAAGATTGCTGAATAATAATGATAGCCAAACCCGGGAAATTCCTCGGGTTTTGCTTGTGGATATAACTTCATGAACACAACATATTCAATCAATACTATTACTACCAGAAATATAATTTCTTTTAGCTTAGCATACGAGGCCTGTCAATTAAATGGGCTCAATGTAAATTTTCTTCTTCAATAACGACCGTGCAAAGTAAAATACACATAGGAACGTAAGTAACGGACGTAACTTATTGAATGTATTTCAGTAATAATCTAAAAGTATAATTTACTTGTACTTTCTTTCGTACATTATAGTCTGTATGAAAACCGTATTGCATTTGTTTGTGAACGAAATTATATTTCGGGGACGGAACATTTTTCATTTAAAACATGAATATCGTTCCGTTCATATGCATATAAACGTTTTTTCATAAGTAAAAAAAAATCTACTTTCGAATAAACTTGCAGAGGCGTGATACGAAGGATAGGCAGATGGAAGGTGTCCCTGTGTTATATATAGAATAAGACATAGTTTATTGCGAGCTGTTACAAGTGATTGAGAGTCGCACATTTTTGTTTTCGTATTTACTCTGGCTGTTTGCATGCCGTTTTAAATTCCCTGCAGTGTCAAAATACAACTGTCTTCTTAGTAAAAGAAACGCTTTACTTGCAATAGAATTTCTACTTTCAAATGAAATTTCAGGACCGTTACACACTAGGCTGGTAGTTTGGAAAGTACCATAATAATAATGATTAAAAATTTTTGCCACTGGGACTCATAATGCTGCACACACCCCAGCAACATGGAGGTGTAGCAGGTGATGCAGTTGAAATTTTCCTGAAACTACCAGATGTTGAGCAATGATAGACATAACAATAATAAAGGTTATTTGATTAAGAGTT
>NC_142938.1:19936388-19948888 GCF_046866305.1 Octopus bimaculoides | reverse complement strand
TAGCAACAACAACAACAACAGCAATAATAACAATAATAATAATAATAATAATAATAATAATAATGGTAAGAACAATGACATGAATCCAGTAAATAAAGGAAGCATTAACAATATTTAAAATAACAATTATTATAAATTATATTAATGAAATAAACAACTATAAATGATCGCTGACAACAACAAACAATAAAATAATCATGATACTGCGATCACCACTACCACCACCACCACCACACACCTCACTATCGTCATCACCACAATAACAATTCCCAACACCACGATCCCCATCACCACGCTTTCCACCACCATCACCACCACCAATGGTAAAACTACAAGCAAAAGCAACAACGACAATAATAAGAATAGTCTGAATTTTGGCACACGGCCAGCAATATCAGAGAAAGGATTGAATCTATTGTATTGACCCCTGTGCTCAACTGGTACTCAACTGATACCCACCAAAAGAATGGAAGGTAAAGTGGACATCGGCAAAATTTGAACTCAGAATGTAGAAGGACGAAAATGTCGCTCAGCGTTTTCTCTGGCGTGTTAACGATTCAGCCAGCAATGAAATAGGGGTAGCTTATTCTGTTCAGGCTATATTATTAGCATTATCCTGCGTTTGAGAATTTAAAAATCACTTCTTTAATAATAATAATAATAATAATAATAATAATAATAATAATAATAATAATAATGATAATAATAATAATAATAATAATAATAATAATAATAATAATAATAATAATAATGATAATAATGATAATAATAATAATAATAATAATAATATTAATACCACAGATTTGCTTGTCAGTTGTTTGACCTTAACCAGTTGAGCATGTCCCTTGGTGGCTGATGATATGTGCATCTCTGATCATGAGCAGAAGTAGTGGGGGAGCGTCATAGCCATGTGTTGAGGGGGAATTCCTTGGGTTTTGAATAATTTACCTTTGGAAACATGGGTGTTTTGCTCAACATCCTTAAACGAACCTTTTTCAGGGACCTTTTGAGCGGGATGGGCTACTCGACCTGAAGAAAATTCAAACTGGGCCCCACCTGCGAGGTCATGCGCTGTTTATCTTGATATGAGATCACCATGTCGCGCACATATGGTTGTGATGCATGTGCCTAGTGTACCCTTATCATACGGGTATTCATGATGGGTATAATGGGCTGCGTATATTTTACCCCAGTGTCACTTTGATGGCAGGCACTTCTCTCTCACTCAATAGTAATAATAATAATAATAATAATAATATCTATAGCAGCTGGATGTGACAGCGGCTGGACGTGTTCTTCGCAGCTCTGACCTGTCAGCAGCTGAAGACACAGAAACATTAATACAACCCAGGACAACTGAAAAATAACTCTAAAGGACTGGAATATCTACAGTTTCCTGTGAGCATTTTGAATTTCCCTCAAAATAAGTTAAGGAACGTACATATCTGCAGCTTTCGAACACATACTGTTTTGCAAGAACAAAACAGTAAAAACAAACGGTGAGGACTGCTAAGCCAAGACGAGGTGAAGTGGTGAACGCTGGAAAACGAGGTTTGACAAGAGACAGGCAAAAGCATGTCTATATATATATATATATATATATATATATATATATATATATATATATATATATAATTTTTCATAGAAAACTATGTAATCGTTACCAATTTAGAAAGGGACGAATTTAATGAGTCATTTAACAACAAATTTAAATATGGAAGAAACCTAGAAATGCGGTATTGATCTCCTATTTTTGACTTTTGTTTGATTTTTGTTTGTTCTCAAATGTATTCCCTGAAGACGTGTAAGGCAACTTATATGTTTGACTTAAATTTGACGGTCAAATATAACTTTATACAGAAATGTTGACAGGAATAAATTACATTAATAATGGATATTAGCGTCAAATCTCTCTCTTAAATTTAAATTTAAAACTTTGTATATATATATATATATATATATATATATATATATATATATATATATATATAAAGGGTTTATAACGTATTTGAGGGCACCTTTTTGGGGTCATTGCTGCATTTTTTTGCTAACTCTGTATAATCTTTTTTCCGAAACTAATAATGGTAGAATCTCATCTTACTCAAGAAATAAAGAAGCATGCTGTTAGTGTGGTTATAAAGGCTGAGCATAGCGATTTAGTAATATCTCGAGTTTTAAAAGTTTCCAGATCTTTCGTCTACAAAGTTTGTAAGGAGCTAAGATGGAAACGTATCACCAGTCTCAAAGCATAAAATACATTCTAAATGAGCTGAAATAATCAGAACACCTGAATTTATCCAGCAAGTTCAGCAGACCATTGGTTACAATTCCAGAAAGTCCATGAGGTCAATTGAAAATGATCTCCATGTGTCAGAAGGAACAGTCAGAAATGTTGTCCATGAAGACATATATGAGGCTTATATGATGAGGAAAGGTCAAATATGTCAGGAAAAACAAAAGAAAATCACTACATCAGATCTAAAAGGCTCTCAAACAAACTGAAATTTCCAACAGAAGAAAATTTGATTTGGTGTTTCTCAAACGAGAAAAACTTCGACCAAGATCAAAATGTTAAGAGAAGAAACGACAGATGGTTATGTGTAGACCCTTCTGAAATTCGAACTGTTATGCATACAAAATTTCCTGCAACTATCAGGATTTTAAGGGTTGTCAGTAATGAAGGATATGTGATGCCTCCCTACTTCTTTCTACAAAGCCTTAGAGTTAACTCTGTCACCTACATTGAGGTCCTGGAAATAATTGTTAAGCCCTGGATAGACTGTATACAATGGAAGGTCATATGTGCATCAGTAAGACTCTGCACTATCACACATGGCTCTAATAACAAAAGAATGAGTGGTTGAAACTTTTCATGATCTCATAACCCCTAATTCCCCAGATCTTAATCCATTGGACTATTACATGTGGAGCGTTGTTGAGAAAGAGATCAATGAACTCGCCCATAACACCAAAGATTCTTTGAAAGCTGCCATAGTCAGAGTAATGTCCAAAATGAACCAGGACCACTTGATTCGAGCATGTAGATGATTGAGATCTCATATAGAAGCAGTTGTTGAAGCTGAAGGTGGCTTTATTGAATAACAATATAGAACAGAAGGTTTATTTTTATCCTCATAGACTTGTTTGATAAATAAAGTTATTATTTGTTATTTTATGTATATTTTTTTTATAAACATAAATCTGTCCTCAAATATCCTACGTACCTTGTATATACGACAGGTCCTCATATAACATCTCAAGGTACATCTTTTTTTCTCTGACGAAATAATGCTCAAACCACATAAATGCAAATTTAATGCACAAATTTGCAATTAAATTATTGAATATTAATTGAAACGGTTGTAAGAAGGGAAGAGAACCAATTTGTTAATAATAAATAATTGTTACCTTCCTTATCTCCATTTTTTTTCTCTTAGCTGGATATAAACAATATGCTTAATATATACATATTATTTTAAGGGAATTTCATTCCCCCAACAATACTAGATATTGAACCAGCACTTTCTTGGATGCAACTACCATTTCACGAGGTTTACATATCCTCTAATTATATATATATATATATATATATATATATATATATATATATATAAATTTATTTATATAAGGACATTACTATACATAAATGCTTCACGCTAAGAGGGACTCTAGAAGTCAAACTACCATAATAAACATATTTTTACCTGCTTTAACTAAGGCAGGGTTATAAAATGTGTTTATTATGGTAGTTTGACTTCTAGAGTCCCTCTTTGCGTGAGGCATTTATGTATAGTAATGCCCTTATATAAATAAATTAATAAATTTGTTTATAGGGAACAAACGATGGATTTTTTTTCCACTTACGAAGTCTTTTTCACGCTAATTACTTGATAAATTCTTAGAAAGAATTTATCCTATTATATATATATATATATATATATATATATATATATATATATATATATATATATGTGTGTGTGTGTGTGTGTGTGTGTGTGTCGAGTTAGAATAGAGGCAGCTGATGAATAATTCCAAGTGGCTTTCTGTTTTCCTATGTGTTCGTTCCGTTGTCTGTAGTTCATTGTTCTAACGTCCTGTACCCTGATATGCATCTATATACACATGTAGATGAAAGTATATACATATATGTGTGTATACATGCATATATATTTTTTGTATTATATATATATATATATATATATATATATATATACGTAGATTATCGTCATCCAGCCTTGTTTGACTGCTATTGTACTTAGTAATATTACTGACTGTGATATACAAATCAAATGTAGTAGAAATTACAGTAAACGTAGGATTATGTTATTAGCGCTTAGGAATGTTTCAACATTGTGGTTGACTTGAAGTCTTCATTAGATGTCACAAGTGCATTTGGACACTTAAACAGCAACATGTTAATCAAGGGAACACTTTATCGCGCTGTGTCAAGGGAAAGCTAATGTTACAGAGTTCTTATGACCTAACGTTGACATTGGTTTTCTGTAACAAAATGCAATACACTGTTCCCCTGATGATCGGTTCTGATCAGGCAGCCAATTGCACTTGGAACGGCCAATGTAGAGTAGCAAAACAGACAGAATGGTAAAATCGACGCAGAAACAAATGATATAAACTTTATACAAAATATAAAGGCGGCGAGCTGGCAGAAACGTTAGCACGCCGGACGAAATGCTTAGCGGTATTTCGTCTGCTATCCCCCCTCCCCCCATTATCACTTGAGACTCGGTATTGGTGTGTTTGCGCCGTGGTGATGTGAGCCGGATAGAATAATTGTTAAGCTTAAAACTAAGTCCTGGAGTCGATTTGTGCGGCTAAAATCCTCCAGGGCGGTACTCCAGCACGGCCGCAGCCAAATCACTGAAACAATAAAAGATTAGAAGAATACATACATACATACATACATACATACATACATACATACATACATACATACATAATTTAGCACATAAATACATATGCATGCATCTAGACATAAAAACGCATCCATAAAACAAACATACAAATCTGCGCATACACTAACACCAAATACTGCACACACACACACACACACATATGCACAAATACCTAGATGATGTTGATAAAAGTTACAATGAAGGAGCCTTGAGTCTATGTTAGAGTCCGGCTCTTTCTCTATGGACAAGAAATACAGAAATGAAACTGATTGATAACATACATAGAAACAAAAATACCCTGTTGTTGATGTCGAAATTCTAATGATGTTGAAATTCTAATGATGTTGAAATTCCTATGATATTGAAATTCCAGTGATCTAGGTTAGAAACCGGTTCTTTCTCTATTGGCAAGAAATCTTGAAATAAAGCTGAATAGTGACATACATACATGCGTGATACATACATGCGTGAAACATACATGCATGCATACATACATACGGCGGAGGAAAAGAATACGTATACCACTCGTTTTCGCCGTAACAAAAACCTAACGCTAACTCTAACCTAACCCTAAACCCTAACCCTAAACACCGGGTGTACGTATTCTTTACTTTCGCCCATACATACATCGATACATCCATCCGTCCATCCATCCATCCATCCATCCATCCATACATACATACATACATAAATGCTTGGAAAATACCCTGTTGATGGTGTTGAAATTCCAAAGAGGGGGCCTTGGATTTAGGTTAGAAACCGGCTCTTTCTCTATTTTCAAGAAATCTTGAAATAAAACTCAATAATGACCCACAAGCGCCTACACATACACACACACACACACACACACACACACACACACACATGTATGTATGTATGAAAGTACCTAGTTATATATGTATATATGTATGTATGTATGTATGTATGTACGTATGCATGTATGTATGTATGTATGTATGTATGTATGTATGTATGTATGTATGCGTGTGTGTGTGCATGTATGTATGTATGTATGTTGTAAGAAAGCGGAGAGAGTGTGAGATACAGTACACTCTGAACGTACCTGTAAAAAAATGCAAAATTACACCATGAACTGACTGCATGCATTTAACTCTTCTATTTTCCACGAACGAAACCTTATATATTCACAGATTTCCTCCTATGTTTATCGCCTCAAAATCGTTCAGTTATTTTTTTTTATTTTACCATTTTCAACCTTCACATAGCGTAATTAACGCATCAACATTCCTCACTATATCATAATACCTAGTTTAATGTATCAAACTATGAATATATTAAATGCCTCGCTTAGATAATTATCCAATATGTTAAGCTATTTAATATCTTAATAGCTTAACCTGTCTCATTCTACGTCTTATATAATGATGTGGCATACTCTTTCTTCCTCTCTCTTGTTTTCTCTCTATAACTATCCATATACATGTGTGTTTTTGTGTATGTGTGCAAGTCTGCTTCTATAAAATATATATTGCTTCATCATAAATGTAACTATCCTATTAAGGTAACTACCCACAAACGATATACAAGTAGCAAAGTAAGGAAATCGCCCCATTTCAACCTTTTTCAAAGTCATGCACCATTTCAAATTATTTCTCAATAAATTTAGTGGTTTAATCTGCGTTCTCATCAGTAGAGGACTATTGTACTTGGCGTCAAAATGGACATTTAAGATATGTATACTAACTTTTATATCTACTTTTTTATCTATAAATTTCTATCTATCTATCTATCTATCTATCTATCTATCTATCTATTTATCTTGTCTCACTCCCTGTCTCTGTCTCTCTGTGCTTATATATAAATATATATATATATATATATATATATATATATATATATATATATATATATATATATATATACATATAATAAATCTCTGATCGAGGTATAAACAGTAGTTGCACGACAACGTGAAGTATATTTGCCACTTAATATGGCTAACCGCTAATGGTGGATGCTGCTGTAGCTTGTAGCCCCAGGAGAATACCTCCTCCACCTGACTATTGACACACTTTATGTGCCCTATCACTATTTGCAAAGGGAAGCCATCCTTCCCATCTTTGACCTGACGTGAAACCCGGGTCCGTGCGTATCACGTTAAGTCAAAGATGGGAAGTATGGCTTCCCTTTGCAAATAGTGATAGGGCACAGAAAGTTTGTCAATAACCAGCTGGAGGAGGTGTCCTCCTGGGGCTACACACTGCAGTAGCATCCACCCTTAGCGGTTAGCCACATTTAAGTGGCAAATATACTGCACGTATATATATATATATATATATATATATATATATATATATATATATATATATATATATATATATATATATATATATTAACATGTACGCATGCATGTAAAGTGTAAATTCAAATAAGCAATAAAAAACACAACACCGAAGAGACTATGTTTCAAAGATACGGTATTACCTTAAATCTTAAATAGTGTTTCTTAACGTTTCGGAATTGGGTCCTTCATCTGTAGAAATGTTTGGGGAGAGTTGGGTAGAGGATGCGTCAATGAAAGAAAAAAGTACAAGAGGTCTGGAATTAGATCTAAGTGCGTTATAAAGGGGGGAAGCGTCATGTTTGTATGAATAAGTATAGATGTGTAACCATGTGTGGCCGCGGGCGTACGGTTGGAGGACTGTACGTGGCTTTTTTTGTTACGTATGCATGTGTGTGTGTACGTAGAAGTGTGTAAGTATATCAGCATACGTTAATGGGGATGTAATCGTTAAGTATGTGTGGAGAAAGTCTCTCTCTCTCTCTCTCTCACACACACACACACACACACACACACACATACATACACAAACACACACATACATTTAGTAATGCTTTTGTATGTCAAATTATATTACAAACAATTTCACATAACAAGTTTTGCAGAGTACGTATTCAATATACTTTTACGAGAGGAATAGCAGTGACTTCGAAGTTGCAGCATGCTAGCCTTCGGGCTAAAAATAATATATGTGTATATACACACACAAGTGGAGACGGGTGGCTTAGTGTGTAGAGCAGGCCTGGCCAACTCGAATTACACTGCTGGCCACTTTAATCACGGAAAGATTTTTGAGGGCCGCTTGTATACTTTATGCACAATTAATCAAATTACAGAATCAAGAATCTTTCATACTTTCCGTTTGTTCAAAATCGTAAAATTGTAGGCTATTGCTTTATTGCCGCTTATGAAATTTTAAATTTTCATGCTATTATTACAATAATGAACGAATGAGCGTTGAATCAACATGAAATATTATCGCTGCAAAAACAGTAATATCTTTTTTTTTTTTACTTTTCATCACAATCTTTAATTTTTGATAAATTTTTAAATGTTTATTTAAATAAACCCATTCAAGAAAGTATCAAGCGGGCAGCAAGATAAAAGTCTGCGGGCCACATGCAGCCTGGGGCGGGTGGGGGGGGGGGGCTATCGTTGGCCAGCTCTGGTTTAGAGTGTTGGACTCTTAATCGGAAGGTAGTGATTTCGATTCCTGGACCGAGCAACGCGTTGTGTTCATGAGCGAAACACTTCATTTCACGTTGCTCTAAGTCCACTCAGAGCTGGCAAAGATGAGCAATCCTGCGACAGACCGGCGTCCCATCCAAATGGAGAATACTTACACCATGGAAGCTGGGAAACCAGCCCTATGAGTCTGTGTGACTCGGGAAGAAACTTTACTTACTACTACTTCTATACACACATATATGTATGTGTGTGTATGTGCTTATTATTATTAGTAGTAGTAATAGTAGTAGTAGTAGTAGTAGTAGTAGTAGTAGTAGTAGTAGTAGTAGTAGTAGTAGTAGTAGTAGTAATAGTTTTATTATTTGTGTTTACTAGGTTCCAAGTAAAAATCTTTAATTCTTCTAAAATTGTGTGCTACTGTGATTTGGACTAGGTTCCTACATGTCGAAAACCTAATCAAGCTCCGATTGAAAATTTGATCGTTGGGAAGTTTCTGTCAAATTCAGCAAAAAACTTTGCGGCTACGTTTGTGGTTCTTTGAATCCCGAAGTCGACGTTATGCCATAATCTATGACTATATTTAGCTTTTCTTTTAGGAGATGGTCATTACTTTTGTTATCAATTTCATTTTTATGTCTATTGTATGTTTTCTTAAGCAAACTATTACTACCTTTATTATGAGGTTTACTTAAAATGATATCGTTATCCACTTTGCGTCTATTCATATCATTGAAAAGTTCGGCATGATGGCTGCAATTCTTTATCGTTAATTTGTTTTCCGTTTAATTATTTTTATTAGCTATATGTATTTGATTCATAGCATAACCTTATTCACATGTTCTTTGATATGATTTTGAGAGATATAGAATATTTCATCTTTATATCCAGCTTTAGCCAGAATATTATTGTAATACTTTTTATTCTTAAATGACACTTTCCAAGCAGAGAATCTAGACATACGAAGAGAAATAGTTTTACCGATAAAGGCAGTAATAGTTTTAGGATGAATTGATATTTTTTTTACGTATACAAGATCAATCTAAGGTTAAATGATAGTAAAATCATATTCATAACGTATTTCAAAGCAATCTATACTAAAGTTTTGTGATTTCTAATTTAGAATATACTTTAACAAGGTCTCTCTTGAACAAAGCTGCATACGAATGTCTACCTTCGGTGAATATTTACTGGACCTGAATCAACTAAATGCACAGAGATGATATACCAGAGGACGTCAGATCACTTATCCAGCAGAAACACGTGTCGGGTTGGAATTCAATGAGAATAATACTGTAATAAATAAGTTTTGGGGATGTATATGTTTGTAAGTGGAACATATATGTAAATATGAACAAATGCATGCATAGGCAGTTGTTACTATAAACACACACACATAAATGTGTAGTGTATACATACACACACACACGTACATATATATATATATATATATATATATATATATATATATATATATATATATATATATACAGAGATAAACACATATGCATATACATGTATAGTGGATGTGCAATGACCCAGTGGTAACGACACCGGACTCGCAGTTGTAGGATCGCGGTTTCGCTTCCCAGACCGACCGTTGTAAGTGTTTATTGAGCGAAAACACCTAAAGCTCCACAAGGCTCCGGCAGGAGATGGTGGCGAACCCTGCTGTACTCTTCCACCACAACTTTCTCTCACTCTTTCTTCCTGTTTCTGTTGTACCTGTAATTCAAAGGGTCAGCCTTTTCACACTCTGTGTCACGCCGAATCTCCCCGAGAACTACGTTAAGGTACACGTGTCTGTGGAGTGCTCAGCCACTTGCACGTTAATTTCACGAGCAGGCTGCTGTTCCGTTGATCGGATCAATTAGAACACTCATCGTCGTAATCGACGGAGTGCCACCACGATACATACATATATATATATACAAACACATATATCAAGTGTATGTGTATGTAATTTTATGCATACAAAGCATGTACAGGTATGCATCTTTAAATATCTGTGTGTGTGTGTGTGTGTGTGTGTGTGTGTGTGTGTGTGTGTGTGTGTGTGTGTGCGAAATTCTCTTATTGTTATTATGTCAATCACAATTAACCACATGCCAATAATGTGTTCAATGACGTGTAATAATCTCTTCCATCGCACCAGTGAGGGCGGCGGTGGTAATAATAGGAGTGATGGCGACGGATTATGGCAACGGTGATGATAGTTGTTAGGTGGTGGTGGTGGTGGTGGTGGTGGAGGAGGTGGTGATGGTGGTGGCGGCGGCGGTGGTAGTGGTGTGTTGATCATGATAAGAGCAGTAGTGATGATGATGATGATGATGATGATGATGATGATGATGATGATGATGATGATGATGATGATGATGATAACGACGATGATGACGATAGCATTAGTGGTGCTGGAAGGGTATCGGTGGTGGTGGCGGGGTGAGAGATAGTTGTGGTTGTAATAGTTCAATGCGTCGTGGTAGCGATGCTGTAATGTTACGTTACGTATGTTACGTCTAGTGTTAATGGTGGTGAAGGCGATAGTCTTCTTTATGTAGTGGTTCGTTCCTGGGGATCGAGCGTGGTGAGCGCGACCATATACGATATATAATATGTATGAATACACACACACACATACATACATACATACATACATACATACATACATATATACATACATACATACATACATGTAGGCATTTATGTATTCATATTTATATGATATACTTATAAAGTGTATGCGTGTGTGTGTGTGTGTACACACACACACACACACACACACACATATATATATACCTATATATGCATGCATATATATTTATATATACATATATATATATATATATATATATATATATATATATATATATATATATATATATATATATATATAATTATATGTATTTCTTCTATCTTAATGAATAAAAAATTTTCGGATAGAATATATATATATATATATATATACAGATACATATATATGTTTGTAAATATGTATGCATGTATGCATATGCATACATATACATATATACATATGTATATATACATATATATAAGTGTGTCTATATATATATATATATATATATATATATATATATGTGTGTGTGTGTGTGTGTGTGTGTGTGTGTGTGTGTGTGTGTGTGTGTGTGTGTGTGTGTGTGTGTGTGTGTGTGTGTGTGTGCAGATATATATATATATACATATATTGATATATTATTCATGTAAATATATGCATAAGTTCGTGCGTGTATGTGTTTGTGTGTATATGTGTGTGTGTATGTGTGTATGCATGTGTATATATATATATGTATATAAATATATGTGTGTGTTCGTGTGTGTGTGTGTGTGTGTGTACACTATGTAAGTGTGCGTGCACGTGCAATCGTATGAAGTATATGACTAATCAAAGTTACTAATTAATTCACAATGCGATCAAATAGTTTTACGCTTTATACAATGCATCTATTATATGTTTATGTGTGTGTGTGTGTGCATATGTGTGTGCGTATGTGTGTTTGTGTGAGTGTGTGTGTTTATGTGCGTGTGTATGTGGTCTTTAGTCGACTTAGTTGTACTTCTGCACATATGCACAATTGCTTATTTGCATACCTATACACACAAAAGTAAATACGCATACACACTCACCTACAAACACACACACACGCACAGACACACACAAACACACATACATGCAATCACGCCACACATACATGCATATATATATATATATATATATATATATATATATATATATATATATATATATATATATGTATATATATGTGTGGGTGTGTGTGTGTGTGTGTAAATACGCAAATATGTATATACACATATTGATATATTATAGATGCAGATATATATGTGTGTGTGTGTATGTGTGTGTGCAGGTGTGTTTATAAATAAATATATGTATATATATATGCTTATACACATATATTTGTGCATATACATCATACAAGCAGAAAATTCCAAGTGTGCATATGTAAGAATCTACCCACGTAGACGCAAACTGTTGCGTATAACGCGATACACATACACACAAACGCAAGTTCACACACACACAGACTCCTCACCTACACAGAGATACCAACACACATACACAT
>NC_142938.1:19911388-19926388 GCF_046866305.1 Octopus bimaculoides | reverse complement strand
TCCTTCATGTGATTATTTATTTATTCATGTATTTGCTTATTTGTTCAGTAACCGTTCGATCGTTCGTTTGTTCAATTTTTTTTCAATCGCATATTTAGTGAAACATTCATCCATATCATCGTTCAATCAATCAATCAATCAATCAATCAATCAATTAATCAAGCAAGCAAGCAAGCAATCAGCCATTAGTTCATTCATAGCCATACTTTAATTAGTGCATTTTATTCCTGTAATATTTCGTTTCTTCGTTCAAACAATCAGTCACTCATTCGCATAATTGTTCATTCCTCATTTGTGTACTTGTTCATTCATTTGCATATTTGTTCACTCAGTCTGTCGATCGTTCATTAAGTTTTTTGTTTTTCGTGTATCTATTCAAGCATTTATATGCTTACTCATTTGATCAATCAATCACTCGTTCGTTCTTTCTTCATTTCATGCGCTTACTTATTTAAGAATGCATTCGTTTATTTGGTCAGTCAATTAGTTGCTCTCTCGTTCATTCTTTCATCCTTTCATTCAAGCATTCATATTTCATTCAAGTAATTCATATTCAAATACTCATTCGAGTTCAAGTATTAAAATGTTCATTCATATTTAAACATTCATTCATTTATCAATCATTCATCAGTCAGTCGTTCATTCATTCTTTATACGGGAATACAAGTATTCACTCGTTCATTTTTTCAATCAATCAGTTTCTCGTTTGTTGATTTGTTTAATTTTTCCCCATTTACACCTTTAGAGAAAAATTCATTCATGCACTCGTTCATTCCGAAAGTCGTTCGCTGTGTATTTAGTCATTCGTTTATTATTCAATAAGTTCACTCATTCATTCATTCATTTTTTTCTTTAGTTACCCGTCATTCACTTATTTTAAGATATTTATTCGGTCGTCATTAATAATTCCTTCTTTCCTTCATTCATTCCTTGCTTCCTATCTTCCTATACATACATACAAACATATATGTATATATATATATATATATATATATATATATATATATATATATATATATATATATATATATATATATATATATATATATATGCATGTATATATATATATATATATATATATATATATACTTTAAATAGAGCTCAAAACTGATCCGTTGAAAATACCTTATTACAATAATAATAATAATAATAATAATAATAACAATAATGAAATTGACCTATGAACATTTCGATGGAACATCCAGAATGATTAATACATATTATAAAATATTATAAAATATTATAAAATATAGGATGCTCCATCTCCTTGGGGTCCCATTATTATTCCTATTATTATTATTATCATTATTATTATTATTGAGGGAGAGAGCTGTGCATGCCATCAAAGTGAAATTGGGGTAAAATATACGAAGCCCAGTATACCCATCATGACAACCCGTCTGATAAGGGTACACCAGGCACATATATCACAACCATATGTGCGTGAAATGGTGATCTCACATCAAGATAAACAGCGCATGACTTTGTAGGTAGGCCCCAATTAGAATTTTCTTCAGGTCGGGTAGCCTATCCCGCTCAAAAGGTCCCTGAATAAGGGTCGTTTAAGGATGCTGAACAAAACAGCCATGTTCCCAGAAGTGAGTTATCCAAACCCCAAAGAATTCCTCTCAACACATGGCTATAATGGTCCCCCACTACTTCTGCTCATGATCAGAGATGCACATATCGTCAGCCACTAAGGGACATGCTCAACTAGTTAAGGTCAAGCAACTGACTAGCACATCTGTGGTATTGAGCAGAATATTTGCTGTAGCCCTTCTTTTATACTTATTATTATTATTATTATTATTATTATTATTATTATTATTATTATTATTATTATTATTATTATTATTATTATTATCACCTCTCCGCCTGAGCTTGGCATGGAACGACAGGCACTATTCATTTGTCAGTCTCTCTACTGGAAGACTTAGTATGCAGAACCAGGAAAAGTGCTTCCTATCTCTATGATGATGATGATGATGATGATGATGATGATGTTGATGATGATAATGATGATAATGATGATAATGATGATGGCGATGATGATGCGGAGGAGGAGGAGGAGGGAGAGGAATAAGGAGGAGTTGATGACAACAACGATGACGGCATCGAAGAAGACGACGATGGAAGCTACAATGATGATGACGATGACGACGACGACGACTATAAGTAAACACACGGCAGTAGATAGACTTCAGGTAAAATACTTTTACCTGTTCTTACATGCTTCCTGACACACGTTAGCGTGATGACGACGACTTTCAAGTCCATTACACACCGTTTATAGTTGAACATGCCATACTTTCAACTCCAGTACGCTTTACTTCATTATAAGCTTCGTATTAAACACACGTATATAGCATCAACAGCGACAGCCATATTCTACATACATACACATACGACGCTGTGTATACACGCCGCACACAGAAATGCATAGACAATCAGGTATATATATATATATATATATATATATATATATATATATATATATATATATACACACACACATATATATATATATATATATATATATATATATATATATATATATATATATATATATATATATATATATATATATATATATGTATATACACACACATATATATATATATATATGCATTGTGTGTGTATGTGTGCGTGCGTGCGTGCGTGTTTGTGCGTGCGTGCGTGTCTGTGTGTGCGTGCGTGCGTGTGTTACATCTTGCTTGAATAACCGAATGCAATTATTTTCCCGTTAGTATTTAATTGTACAATATTAAACGCTGTCATCGTCATCATCATCATCATCATCATCATCATCATCATCATCATTATCATCATCATCATCATCATCATCATCATCATCATCATTATCATTACCACTTTCATCACCAGCCTCACTACCACCAACTACCGTCACCACTATTACTGACCGTATCATCATCATCATTATGGTTACCATCACCATCACCACCAGTACCCCCATCACGACCATCTTCATCGTCATCATTGTCATCCTCATCGTTGCCGTAGTCGCCGTTGCCATCGTCGTCATCATCGTCGTCGTCCTCTGCTGCTTCTTCTTCCTATGCCCTCCTCATCATCATCGTCCTCATCATGTTCGCGATAAATGTTACCATCATCACCGTAAATGCCGCTACCTTCAACACTATTATTATTCTTGTAATATAATTGTTATTAATCGTTCTTTTCTATTTTTCCAGCACATCCAAACACATCCGGGATTTCTTGATATGGCTGCCAGATTGTCTTCTGTGAATGCAGAATTGTACTTGTATACTACTTCATTTTTCCAATGTTGCAGGGGTTTATTGTACAGAATATTGGCGTTGCCAATTTAAGCCCCTTTTCGGATTGTGCAAAAATAATGCTGTGAGCCCTAACATGGATCTTATATTTTCGTCCATTATTATTATTCTCACCATTTATATTGATCTGGTGAGACAGGTATTATTCTTCTGTCGGTGTCTTTAATGAAAGAGTCAGTATACAGCACTGAGAAAAGTGCTTCTACCCTTTATGAGATAAATACTATTGCTTTAACTTTCAAACCCTACATCCCGTTGCTTCCAAGATTCCTATACTCGTATAGACTCTACACTTCTCTTGGATAAAATGCTTTGGTCAAAGCAGAGGTGATATCTATTAAAGTACGGCCATTTCTTTTTTTCCTGTCATAATTACAATGTGACCCAAAAGTAGGTTTACAGTTATTCAACTATCTCCTTCGTATCTATATATTAACAGTTTAGATCTTAATTATTAAAAAAATACGAAACCATTATTCTATGCTAATTTAGTTAATTGTAAGATAGACATTGAAATGCAATAAAATGTTTTAACAAAAATTTAAAGTGCCTACATGATAACTATAAACCTACTTATAAAAAAATAACTATTGCCCTACTCAGGGCAATAGTTTTTTTATATTTCTTTTGCGCTTGCAAAAGACACTAATCATAAGTAAAGTTTCCCTCGGCTTTTTTTAAAAGTATTGTTCTAGTCTCAGTATTGTTACTATTTGGTAGTTTTCTGTTCATATCTGTATTGGCTTTCATGTAGTGGATTTGGAGATTTGTTATTCTTTCTCGACATTTTCTGTTTAAATTCTTCTTCAATCACTTAACTCCCGATTTACTCTGTTGAAGCTGTAATGTATACCGTGGGTGACTGGAGTAATTATAACTGTTATCTTATTTCTAGCATTGAATTTTATTTTTCATATTATTTTCACTCGTCTCTATGCTTATTTCTAAATTTCTCCATTGTTTTTGTATGAAGAAACACATCCATGTCATACGTCTTTGCGTTCTGAGATCAAATTCCGCCAAGGTAGTTTTTGCCTTTTATCCTTTCGGAGTCGATGAAATAAGTACCAGTGATACACTGGGGTCGATGTAAACGACTGTTGCTCTCCCCATGCACCAAAAATTTCAGGCCTTGCGCCAATTGCAGAAAGGATATCACTTGTATGGTCGGTTCCGGTGTAATTCTTTCATTTCAGTGTCTGAATCTAATTTAATATTTTCAGTTTTGGTTACTTTGCCTCGTCTTTTAGTGCTTGCTTTCCTCAGGCTCTCGCTTGATGGGGCTGGCGTCATCTCAGGTTAATGGTCGCAGAGGCGTCAACGTGCGTAGAGCTGACCAGGGTTACCAGTGTCCTCCATTGCTAACGGTCCCATGCTAGTCTCTCAGCAGCCTTCAAAATCGAACCTCTGAAGAACTTCCTTAATCACATCCAGCCATATGGTGCGGAACCTGCCATAGGACACCTTCCAGCCCGCAGCTGCTACGGCGAACGAGAGTGAAGTCCTGATAGGGTGATTTGGCGGGAGGCAGAGGCCATGTCCGTACCAGCGCATGGATATGTCCGTACCAGCTCATGGATGTTCTGCCTCCCGCCAAATCATCCTACCAGGCCTTTAATATTTTAGTAGCTTTAACATATTTATCTAATCCCAGATTCATTGTTTTAAGATATTTATTTAATCCCAAATATTAAGATATTAATGAAAATGCCGTGGAGAAATAAATCTCCATGAAATGAAATACGGCGGCAAAAAATTGGGGAAGTTACTATCTGCATGCATTAAGGTTCTGTGTAGGTTGCTTTGTTGCCCCGTCATTTGAGAGTTCTATTAGTTTTGGCTTGTATGTGTATGTTCTGTACTATTAGTTTTGGCTTATTAATCAATGTTATAATTGATCATATTGCTTATTACTGTTTTATTGATCTTATTGATCATTCTATTTCGTGTAAAGGCAACCAACGTTTCTTGTTTGTGGTTTTCCGAAAGTAGTTCACCTCTGTACAGTCTCCAATGTCTTAGGCGCCTGTGCACGACAAAACAATTTTTTTTATGGCTGTTGTAGTAATAAAAATATTAGAAGCAGTAATAATAGTAATAACAGGAGCATCAGCAGTGGCAGCGGCAGTTAGTAGTAGTAGTAGTAGTAGTAGTAGTAGTCAATTGGAGTTTATATTCTGTTAACGGTGTGCGTCACGCAATTAAGAGACAAAAATCAATGTACAGACGTTTGAGGGGTCTCTTAAGTTTCTTTGCATATTTACCGATTTTATACATACATACATACACACACATACATACACACATATATAGATAGATAGGAATATACATAGACACAAACGTACACGAATACGTGCATACAAATGCACATACACATACACACACATACATGCATAGGCACATAGATACGCGTTTACGCTTTCACCAACATATACACATATGTGTTTGTGTGTGTGTTTGTGTAAGTATGCATGTATGTATGTATGTATATATGTATCTTGGCATGTATGTACGTGTGCGTGTGTGTGTGTGTGTGTATGTGTATGTGTATGTGTGTCTGTATGACAAGTCGGTGAATTCATAAAGACACACAAGAAAACATGAAGCATCTCTGAAACATTGATCCGTCTTATCCCTAGATTGCGTGACATTGTCCTTCTGGCTGGGTGCACAGATCTATTCGCGGCCTATAGCTCCCATATATACGAAATAAAATATCTACAGCAGCAGGTGCACTACGTCTACCAGGAGATAAATAGGTCAAGTGTGAACGGCGCAAGAGGATGAATATATCTATACGCGACTACATAGACGTCTGCAACAATAAGGAAAAAACCTGGTACGTGCTACCGGGTCAAACCGGCACATGAGTGATGGCTATAGTCAATGTGCGTGTATGTGTGTGTATGTGCGTGTGTGTGTATAAACGTTTATATATTTGCTTTGCAAGACACCCGATGTGAAATCGTGTGTTGAAATAGATATTGTTATACGTGGGGATGGTTATATTTTGTCAATTAAATACTCGTACTATATATATATTTGTTCTTCACTTCAACATTTTTGTTATTGTTTCAATGTCTTAGTTTAAGCTTTTCCATCACACATTTTGTGACCTCATCAATGACTCTGTATCCTAGGTGTCTCCTCTAGTTCTACCTATTCTAGAAGCCGAACAAGAGGAGACACTTATGGCAGAGAGTTGATGGAGGACTCACAGAACGTTTGACGAAAGACCAAATGTATAGTGCGTGTGTTCAATTGGAAAGATATGAACACTCCAAAGTATAACAATAAGTATGCATATATGTATAACAATATACATGTATGTTTAACAAAATGTATGTATATATATGACAATATATATATATATATATATATATATATATATATATATATATATATATATATATATATATATATATATATATATATATATATATATATATATATATATATATATATATATATATATATATATATATATATATATATATATATATATATATATATAGGGAGAATTCACGAAAAACAACAGACGAAGACAGGTGATGTAGACAACAAGTGGATGTATTAGTATAACGCTCGGGAATAGACAAAGTCTTTAACGTTTCGAGCCTACGCTCTTCTACAGAAAGGAACACAGAAAGAAACAAGGAGAGAAACAAGAAGAGAAAAAAATGTGTGTAGTGGTCAACGATCTATCATATATATATATATATATAGTGAGACTTTACAAAATAACAAAAGACGAAGACGGGTGTCTAAACAACAAAGAAATGTATTAGTTTAACGCTCGAGAAGTGAGAAAGTTTTTTACGCTTCGAGCCTACGCTCTTCGACAGAAAGGAACACAGAAATAAACAGGGACAGAAAATAGAAAAAGGTTTAGTGGCTAGCAATATATATATATATATATATATATATATATATATATATATATATATATATATATATGTACATATATATATAATATATGTATATACACTTTTACTCTTTTAATTGTTTCAGTCATTTGATTGCGGCCATGCTGGAGCACCGCCTTAACAAATCGCCCCACGACTTATTCTTTGCAAGTGTGATACTTATTCTATCGGTTTCTTTTGCCGAGCCGCTAGGTTACGGGGATGTAAACACACAAAAATCGCCTGTCAGGTGATGGTGGAGGACAAACCCAGACACAGAAACATATACACTTATATATATATATATATATATATATATATATATATAAAATAATTTTTTTCCCAGAGGATGTAGCAACCGTTACCAATATAGCATAGAGTGGTGAATAAATCGATATATCGAATTTGAAGTCTCTGTCTCTTTTGAATATGAAAATTTAAAAGTTTAAAAACCTTATGATATATATATATATATATATATATATATATATATATATATATATATATATATATATATATATATATATATATATATATATACATAACATATATATACGTTTCAACGTAGTTCAATGTGAACTACGTTGAAATTTCAAGTATTAAACGAATGCGCATGTGCAAGGGAAAGACTGAAGTTAGCTACTTATTAGAGTGCTTGAAATGCATTGAAGTCAGATTATCCTGCTTTGAATGATTTATTAGAGTTTTGTACTTCTTTGAAATTAATAAATGTCTCCCTTGAAAATATCTGAAAACTTCTGGAATACACCTTGTATATAAACCGTTTGTATATAAACCTTCTTTTGTAGCTGTTTTCCTTGTTTCTATCAAGACCCAGGCCGGTTCTGATTCTACTTACTTATGGCGATAAACATACAGTTGTCTTTCCTTTCAAGTATTACTTTATCTTGTATACACAATGTGCGCTTGCTTCTTATAAAAACGATAAAGGTAAAGGTAAAGGTTATCTTCCCGAGTCGTGCCGACTCATAAGATCCGGTTTTCCGGTTTCCATAGCGTATAAATTTCCCACCACCTGGAGGCGCAATGGCCCAGTGGTTATGGCAGCGGACTCGCGGTCATAGGATCGCAGTTTCGATTCCCAAACCGGGCGTTGTGAGTGTTTATTGAGCGAAAACACCTAAAGCACCACGAGGCTCCGGTAGGGGATGGTGGCGAACCCTGCTGTACTCTTTCACCACAACTTTCTCTCACTCTTACTTCCTGTTTCTGTTGTGCCTGTAATTCAAAGGGTCAGCCTTGTCCCACTGTGTCACGTTGAATATCCCCGAGAATTACGTTAAGGGTACACGTGTCTGTGGAGTGCTCAGCCACTTGCACGTTAATTTCACGAGCAGGCTGTTCCGTTGATCGGATTAACTGGAACCCTCGAAGTCATAAGCGACGGAGTGCCAACAACAACATTCAAATTTCCCACCTGGACAGGACACCGGTCCGTCGCAGATAAAAATTATAGCGAATAACATGAATGATACTCGGCTTCTATCACCAGCATCTTCGCCAACAAATTTCAAGGTCCACCATCAGGTCAATCATTATCTGATTTTTTTTTTTTTCAGTCTGTCGTAGGGCTGGCTGGTTGGTTGGTTACTTGTTTGATTGCTTGCTCGCTTGCTTGCTTGTTTGCTTAGCTGGTCGGTCGGTTGGTTGGTTGGCTGTTTGGTCAAGTGAGAGGCTGGCATGCTGACAGGCTGAGCGACTGCTCGGTGTGTCGGTTCGTGTGTGAGAAAAACAAAATTATCAAAGGATTAAGATGCACGATGTCTCACCTTTAAAGCTTATACACGCATCAGCGGACATTAAATATCAGGCCAATCGTTGCTAAATTGCTGACGATTCTCAATAGTAGTAAAAGCAGTAGAAACACGACATGGATGATAAACACCTCAAACTACGGTTTTGCTTAGGGCAAAATAACTGTTTGCGTGTGTGTTTGTATATATATATATATATATATATATACGTATTAATCTATGTACATGTATATGTGTGTGCGCGTGTCTCTGTGTGTGTGTGCTGTGTGTTGCGTGTGTTCTTTTTGTATACATACATACTCACAAATTTATCCATGCATACATATGAATAGCTCTGTGTGTTGTGTATATATATATATATATATATATATATATATATATATATATATATTTATATATATATATATATATATATATATATATATATATATATATATATATATATATATATATATATATATATATATATATATATATATATATATACGTATATATGATTTTTTTTTAGAACTCTTAATTAGCAGTATATTACTCTCTCTCGCTAAACCAATTAAAAGATTTTTTATTTTATTCAGGTACCCCGTTGCAGATAAAATGCTAACACAAGAACCAGGACACAAGGAACACAGTAATTTAGAAATTTCCAAATTTCTAAATGTTACAGGAATTTCTGTATACAAAGTTCGGATGTAATTTAAAACCTCCGGTGGGTATATTTCCACTGTATCAAAACGGGAAGAAAAAAAACATTCTAAACGCCCGGACACTTCTAAGGACACTGCAATTCATCCAGCACTTTCAAAATATTATCGACAATGAGCATGGAAGATGAATGAGGGCCTTCCTCAAAGAACATCAGGTGTTGTAGTGGACTGTCAAAACTGTTCGTGAGGACATTCGATACAAGTTGCATATACTGAGGAGAACAAAGCCGCGGGAAAAAAAAAATTGACCTATGCTAAGCGGTCACGTAAAATGATTAGAAAGATCTCACGAAAATGTCCTGTTTCGGTTATTCTCTGAAAAGAAAAAGAATTTACCCAAGACAAAATTCTGACAGGAGAAATAACAGAGAAATAACAGAGAAATAACAGCTGGCTACGTTTAGATCCTTCTAATGCCTTCATAGTGATGCACGCAAAGTTTCTAACAACTGTGTTGACTTAAGGAGTGATGAGTAACGAAAACAATTCCATGCCATCTCATATTTTCCCGCAAGGTCTTAGAATTAATGCTATTTGGGTACTTTGAAGCACTGGAGGCAGTTACTAAGCCTTGGATAGATGAAGTGCTCATTGGGTTGCAATATTTATTTCAGCAAGACTCATCATCTTCTCTCAAAAGTCACCTATTCCAAGAACGGATAACAGGCAATATTTACGATTATGTTACAATTGTGGCCTGCAAACTTGCCAGATTTATGGCGCATGGTCCATTAGGTTTGAAGCTTTGTTGATAGGAAGACTAACCGACATGCTCAGAATACCGTAGCCTCATTGAAGCCCGTCATTTTCCAGACGATATCCGAAATGAGTAAGGATCATATTCTACAGGCACTTTAGTAATTCTAGTCCTGTAATGAATCAGTCATCGCTGCCGAAGATGGATTCATAGAAAAATTATAGAGAATACGTGCACAAAATCATTATTAAATACATCAGGTATGTGCTAGATTATTTTATAATAATGATATCAAATTTTGGTACATGGCCAGCAGTTTCCGGTGAAGGGATAAGATGATTATATCGACTCGAGGGATCAACTGGTACTTTTTTAATCGACCCCTAAAGGATGACCGATAAAGTAAACCTCGGCGGAATTTCAGTTCATAACGTAAAGACGGACGAAATGCCGCTAAGCATTTTGCCTGGCTGATTCCATTGCTATTGTTTCATATTTTGACACGAGGCCAGCAATTTCGGGATAGGGGATAAGTCGATTCCATCGACCCCAGTACTCTTTCTTGTGTCTTCTTCTGATGAACGAATAAATCTAGAAATGCATGAATGAATGAATGAATGTACGGAAATGGGGTGGGTTATTGCATGGTATAATATTCCATATGCTCTTTCTATAAATTATAGGGAGCTTCCTTGAGATTAGGTAGCCATGAAAAGATGGATAAGAGGCAAAGTGGATCTCGGCGGAATTTGAACTCAGAACATGAAAACAGACGAAAAGCCGCAAAACATTTTGTCCGGCGTGCTAACGATTCTGTCAGCTTGCCGCCTTTGTTTCCCTTGATGTTAAGCAATGAAAAAAGATAAAAAAAAAAATAAGAGAAATGAATGAAACGGAGGTGAAATATGTATTTGCGTCTTCTGGTAAAATTAAAACCGTATTTTACCCTCGCATTTTTAGCCAGATCGTGGTAACTGCACGGCACGCATAATCTCAAGGAAGCACCCTGTAATTTACCGAAAGAGCATATGGAATATTATATCAAGTACCACCCCCCTATATCCCCAAGAGATTTCATTCATTCATTCATTCATTCATTCATTCATTCATGCATCTCGACATTCATTCGTTCGTATAGTCATCAGAAGAAGACACAGAAAGAAAAAGAAATTAAAAATATAAAACGGTGGGGGGGGGGGCGATTTATTTACCCCTACCCAGCCGAAGAAAAATGAAAACGCATAACGCTGACCACGGGAACAACGAAAGGAACCAAGGCAGCGGCGGTAGCGGCGGTAGCGGCGGTAGCAGCGGCGCAAGCATCATAACCGCCATGTTGTAATCGAACTTATCTCTAAACTGTGAAAACTCTGTGACATGTGTCTCAAGCAATAATTGTTATAATAAGACCATATTTATATTTGTTTTCGCTTTTATTCTCCAATATCTTCACACTTTTCTTTAATTGCGTTTTTCCCATTATCTTTTCTTTCATTATATTTTATTATTTTCTCAACTGAAAAACCAAATAATAATAATAATAATTATTATTATTATTATTATTATTATTATTATTATTATTATTATTATTATAATCAATCCGCTCCACTTCGCGATTTTCATTTTTTTTCTCAGTCTGTCCAACTTTCGTATATTATATTCGATTAGGGGTTTGTTTTGTTTATTTTTTTGGTAGTGGTGGTGGGTGGGGGGGTTCACATATTACAACGAAAATATAAATATGAAGAATTATTAACATTTTGAGCTAAAAATAAAACAAACAAAGCAGTTTTATTTATTTTTTTTTACACTTATAAACATCTTTTCAACCTTAGTTACGGTCAAACTTCATTTTCTTTTGTACAACTTCTTGTGTCTTCTTTTTCAGTAGGCATCATCAACACTACCATAACCACCACCACCACCACCATAACCACCACCACCACCACCACCACCACCACCACCACCACCAGAACCTTCATCATCATCATCATCATCATCATCATCACTACAACACCACAATCATCATCCTCATCCTCATCATCGTCATCATCACCATTCTCTCTATCTCCTCCAATATTTCCCTTCCCTTTTTTTCTTATTCCTCTTCGCTTCCCTCCTCCTTCTCTTCCTCTCCCTTTTTTCTTGGTCTTCTTCTCTTTCTCCTTCTCCTCCTTCTCCATCTTCTTCTTCTTCTTCTTCTTCTTCTTCTTCTTCTTCTTCTTCTTCTGCTTCTTCTTCTTCTCCTCCTCCTCCTTTCTTCTTCTTCTGCTTCTTCTTCTTTTTCTTCTTCTTCTTCTTCTTCTTCTTCTTCTTCTTCTTCTTCTTCTTCTTCTTCTTCTTCTTCCAACCACCTTAAACTTTTCTTCCTCCTTACTTCATTCTTCTTGCTCTTCTACTCCTCTTTTCTTCTTGCTTTTGTTATTTTTGTTGCAGTTGTTGTTGTTGTTGTCGTCGTTGTCGTTGTTGTTGTTCTTCTTCTTCTTCTTCTTCTTCAACCGGGGTCCATGTGGCTCTTGAAGGTCCATATAAGATTTTTGGTGGTCGACATAACAAAATAATAAATTGAGTCACCACAATAGCATTTTCAGGGCCTCTGAAAGAATTTCGCTTTAGATTTATGTATTGATATGTATAACAAGAAACACCCAGGCTTTGTTCTCTAACATTTTACATCGTTCAAACTACACAACTTAATGCGTGTACAAAGAAGATAGGAATTTAGAAAAAAAGCTTCTATAAAACTAGTTTATGAATATCGAATAGCTATGGGGGTCCACCAGAATAAAATAGTAATCAAGGGGGTCCATGGGTAAAAAATGGTTGAGAACCCCTGCTGTAGATTTCGAATGATGCCACCCCGCTGGCTTGGCGGGTAAGCCAGCCTTGCCTCTAAATAGAAAGCCACGCCGTTGCAGGGTTATCTATTTACAGCTGAGTGGACTGGAGTAATGTCAAATGAAGTGTTTCTTTCAAGAACAGAAAGGAACTCCCGCTCTGGATATCGAAACTACGATCTTGCGATCGTCGATGGCGGTGATGTTAAAAAGTTTCGCTTTCGGGTTTAGTCCCACTGCGCGGCACCTTGGTCACTTGTCTTCTGCTGGAACCCTTGGCTCACTAGTGCCTTGTGAGTTGATTTTGCTTGGTGGAAATTGCGTGGTAGACCGACGCGCGTGTGTGTGTGTGTGCAAAAATGTGTGAGTGCATTCTTTCGGGTGCGTGTGTGCCGGCGTGTGTGTGAACGGGAGAGCCTACGTGTTTATTCGTCCACTATCGCTTGATGACCGGTGTTGATTTACTTACGCCCACGTAACTTAGCGGTTCGGCAAAAGAAAGAGAATAAGTACTAGTCTTTAATGGGGCTGATTCGTTCGACTAAAACCCTTCAAGGTGGTGTCCCCGCCATGGTCGCAGTCCAATGACTAACACAAGTAAACGATAAAATATATCAACTGGGGAAAAAAACAAAAAAAAAAGGAAGAAGAGGTAGTCATTTAGAGCCAATTAATGTATCGCAGAGGTCCATAATTACACTGAAGTAAGTGGTGCCATTTTCTCGAACCACACAAACTGTTCTGAACCGTCTTTCATCTACGAGCCAACATGAGGGCTTCTAGAAATAGCAGCGATATCTCTTTCAAATCACACGAGCCAAATAATTCAAGATACCTACGTTAAAATAAACATATATCTTCTATGTGTACTTTATCTGGACAAAAATTATAAAATATAGATTCGTGCTTCTAACAAAACTGTGAGTAATATAAAAATAGACAGAGCAGCGAGCTTGGCAGAATCGTTAGCACGCCGGGTGAAATGCTTAGCGGTATTTCGTCTGCAGTTACGTTCTGAGTTCAAATTCCGCCGAGGTCGACTTTGTCTTTCATCCTTTCGGGGTCGATTAAATAAGTACCAATTACGCACTGGGGGTCGATGTGATCGACTTAATACCTCTGTCTGTCCTTGTTTGTCCCATCGATGTTTAGCCCCTACTATAGGGACAAAGCCTGAAGAAGAAGAAGAACAACAACAACAACAACAACAATAATAATAAAATTTCTTTCTACTACACGCACAAAGCCTGAAGAAGAAGAACAACAACAACAACAACAATAATAATAAAATTTCTTTCTACTACAGGCACAAAGCCTGGAGAAGAAGGAGAAGATAGAGGAGAAGAAGAAGAAGGAGGAGGAGGAGGAGGAAGAGGAGGAGAAGAAGAAGAAGAAGAAGGAGGATGAGGAAGAGGAGGAGAAGAAGAAGAAGAAGGAGGAGGAGGAAGAAAGAAACCTCATATAGAGAACCATACGGTAACCGTCTTCATTGCTTACCCACAACGACTAAGAGGTTATGCATCAGAGAGAAACGTATTTGCCACAACACATACCCCGATGTTTGATCTACCCGCATAACAATATTTTAGCTTTTTCTTCTTCTTCTTCTTCTTCTTCTTCTTCTTCTTCTTCTTCTTCTTTTCCTTTCCACCCTGTTATCATCTTCCCTTATTTTATTTTTTTTATCGTTTTTTCTTCACATAATTTATTTGTGGGATTTGCAAAAAATATAAAATTTAAACTAAAATTTTGATCACGGTTTATT
>NC_142938.1:19898888-19903888 GCF_046866305.1 Octopus bimaculoides | reverse complement strand
ATATATATATATATATATACGCATATATATGTAATATACATATATGTACAGACTTATGTATAGATAATATATATAAATATATATATATATATATATATATATATATATATATATATATATATAATTATTATCTATACATATATCTGTATATGTATATATTACATATATATGCGTATATATATATATATATATATATATATATATATATATATATATATATATATATACACATAGATACAAACATACGTACGTACGTATCTATTTCTCTCTGTCTTTATACACACACACACACATACACACACACACACATACACACACACACACACACACACACGCACGCACACACACACATTCATATCGGAAGATAAAAAATTAAGTCTACTTATTTGAAGATAAAAAAATACAGGCATTTGTTTCAACGATTTCAGATTTTCATTCTTTATTATTATATTTTCTTTCCTTTCGTTATTCCCCTTAGAACTGTTTTCGCTTTTATTATTTTTTTTTCCCCCGATAGCCATAGATGCGTAACTATATTTTCCCTGTATAGATCGTTCAATGATCGTACGTATTATCATCATTATTGTCAATATTACATAACTTTAGACTGTGTGTTATGTATCAGGGATTTCGCACATTGATGATTTTGCTACACCCTGTTTCGCTACATGTTTTATGGGTTCTTTATTTTTTATAATTTTATTTATTTATTATATTTATTTTTTATTTTTTTTTTTGTCATCACCAATGCGTTAAAAGATTTTTGTATTTGTGGTATTCCTGTAAGAAATAAAAATCAACATTTGTTATTATTGAATTGGGTGGATCGTTAAAAGTGTTATGTCAGCCATCATGTATTTATTTCGGTTCCTTTTCATTTTTTGAGTTCAAATTCCACTGTGGTAAACTCCGTTTTTTTTTATCATTGTAGATTCGATAAAATAAAGTTCTGCTAAAGTACTGATGTCCGTATAATCGTCTGCTACTCGTACAAAGAAAATGAATTTAAAAATTCTGCCCTGAGCCTTTATAAGTAAGCATTAATTATTGTAAGTTGAAAAGCAGCCAGCCTGCAGAATTGTTACTGCGGCGTACAAAGTGCTCAACAGCATTTCTTTCGGCTCTTTAAATTCTGAGATTAAAATCCGCCAAAGTTCACGTTGCCTTTTATCGTTTCGGGGTCGATGAAATAAGAATCAGTTTAGCACTCAACTCGATGTAATCGACTTCTCCCTCCCCTCAAAAATTGCACTACTCTGTGCCAAATATTGAAATCATCATTACTGCTAGGAGAACTATCATCTCTTAAATTTCGGCCCGCGGCCAGTAATTTCGTGGTGGGCGGGCAAGTCAATAAATATCGACCCCAATATTTCACAGGTACTTTAATTTATTGAACCCGAAAAGATGAAAGGCAAAGTCGATCTCAGCAGCATTTGAACTCAACACGTAAGGATTCGGAAGAAGTGCCGCAAATTACTTTGACCGGTTTGTTAACGATTCTACCTGCTTGCCTTAATGATTTAATAATAATTATAACAACAATAGCTACAACAACAACAACAACAATAATAATGATGATGATGATAATAATAATAATCCTTTCGACTGGACGCACAAGGCCTCAAATTTGGGGGAAGGGATTAAGTCGATTACATGTACCCCAGTTCGTAACTGGTACTTAATTTATCGACTCCGAAAGGGTGAACAGCAAAGTCGACCTCGGTGGAATTTGAACTCAGAACGTAGCGGCAGACGAATTACCGATAAGCATTTCGGCCCGAGCGAAATGCTTATATATATATATATATATATATATATATATATTTATATATAGTGTTGTTGTTGTTATATATATATGTGTGTGTGTGTGTGTGTGTGTGTGTGTATACATACATATATACATATATATATCTATATTGTTGTTGTTAGGATGCCCATATTAACACTCGGAGGATTCGGTCAGGATGATATTTAAATATATCTCTTCTACTCTTCTACTTGTTTCAGTCATTTAACTGGGGACATGCTGGAGCACCACTCTGAAGTGTTTTAGTAGAATGAATCGATCCCAGGATTTATTTTTAAAGCCTAGTACTTATTTTATTGGGCATTTTGCCGAACCGCTACGTCACGGTGACATAAACACACCAACACCAGTTGTCAATGGGTGATGGGGGACAAAAACAGTCACAAAGACACACACATAGGTACACAGGCGCGCACACACTTATATATGTATATTTGTGACGGGCTTCTTTCAGTTTCCGTCTACCAAATCCACTCACAAGGCTTTGGTAGGCCCGAGGTTATAGCAGAAAACACTTGCTCAAGCTATCAAGTAGTGAGACTGACCCCGGAACCATGTGGTTGAGAAGGAAGCTTCTTACTACACAGCCATGCCTGCGCCTATATATAAAGATTGCGCATAACTTGGAAACTAGTGAAAATAACAACTAGGCAAATTTCTATCTAGAATGTCAACCAGTTATCGACTTATAAGGTACATGGAAATATATTCAGCTGCCAACTGAAAAATACCTGAATAGCCCAATGAAGCATAAAGAGTAAGACTATGTGTAGACTAGTGAAATAGGCCTCAGCAAATACAGACATATCGACTGATTGACTTCGTTAAACAAAGCTGTAATAGTAAGCAATATCTCTAGCAAGGGTTAAGTAGCTTTATTTAAAAACCGAAACATACTTTCGGAATAGAATAGATGTTACAAATGTACATACGAGAGTAGAGTTCAGTTGGTGGATTACAGAAAACGATAACACAAGACTGCAAGTAAAGGAAAATGTTTCTGAAAATGGCGACGATTGTTTGAGCAAAGACTGTAGACAGTGTTTTTCCAGTTGAGGATTAAGGAAATAAGTGTCATGCGTGAAGCAGAGACCAATGAGAAGCAAGTACATCAAATATGTCGCGAGTAAATATTAAAAAAAATATATTACAAACCAAAACAAAGGAGGGAATTGTAAAAGCAAGATGGATTTATACCAGAAAAATATTCAAACCATACTTTCTCTCTCTATCCCACCTTTCTCTTTGCTTTATTCTCTTTCTCTGTCTGTCTATCTGTCTGTCTCTGTCTCTGTCTCTCTCTCGCAGACTTGCCCATATATTTCCTGTTTGGCGCTAATACCTTTAGCCAACATCCTGCATTATTCAACCATTTCCTGTAAATTGATGACATCCAATTGTATGCTGTGGATGAGAAACAACTGGAGACAATGCTACATGCTGTCCATCGGTTCAATTGGGAAGTTGTCATCGAGTTCGGTTTGATTGAAACTGGTCAAAACAAGTTAGAAGAGAGGAAAATTAAGATGAAACACTAATATCGTGTTAGATAAAGACACTGAAGGTAGAGAAATTAGACCAATCACAGACTCCCAATTATTGCGGAATTTAACGTACTTGAGAGAGTACAACACACACAAGGACGAAGGAAGGGTCAGAAAAAATATGTTTTAGATGATTTAGATTATTATTAAGAAGTGAAGTAAATATTGTTGTTGTTGTTGGCACTCCGTCGCTTACGACGTCGAGAGTTCCAGTTGATCCGATCAACGGAACAGCCTGCTCGTGAAATTAACGTGCAAGTGGCTGAGCACTCCACAGACACGTGTACCCTTAACGTAGTTCTTGGGGATATTCAGCGTGACACAGTGTGACAAGGCTGACCCTTTGAATTACAGGCACAACAGAAACAGGAAGTAAGAGTGAGAGAAAGTTGTGGTGAAAGAACGCAGCAGGGTCTGCCACCATCTCCTGCCGGAGCCTCGTGGAGCTTTAGGTGTTTTCGCTCAATAAACACTCACAACGTCCGGTCTGGGAAACGAAACCGCGATCCTATGACCGCGAGTCCGCTGCCATTGCGCCTCCACGAAGTAAATATAAACAGTAAGGGAATAGAAATTAACACTTTGTATCTATTTCAGTAATGAATTATTGCTTAAATGTTCTCAACCGGATGCTAAATGAATTAACATGACTAGATACGAAAATAAGGCAAATTATAATTGAGTTTTCTTTACTTCGCCCAAAATAACTAACATTGCAAGATTATATTTATCTCGAACATAGCAATGAATGAGTTTTCTGTAACCGGAGAACATTGTAAGAATTTCCTGTAAGACGACTCTAAAAGGCGACTGATTGGAACAGCAAGTTGAGTGGTAGATATGTTAAATACTGGTTTGAAATTTTGACACGAGGCTAGCAGTTTCAGAGGAGAGGATAAGTCGATTACATCAACCCCAGTATTCAACTGGTAACTTATTTTATTGACCCCGAAAGGATGAAAGGTATGGTCAAATTCGGCGACATTTGAATATAAGATGTAAAGGCAGACGAAATGCCACACAGCATTTTGTCCGCCGCGCTAATGATTCCGCCAGCCCACCCTCTTGGATATATTAAATATTATTTTGCAACCTTTGATATGAAGCTCTGTGTTCTACGTGGTTGTCATTCTTTCTGGTTCGATGAATAAAAGAAAAGTTGCGTAAGATGCCACGTGATAGCTCTCCGGTTCTTCGCATTGTCACCGAAATGTCTGCAACGATATGCCAAATGGTTTTGGCCCAGAATAATAGCCTATCCCCTGGATTAAACTAGGACTTATTCTTTGTAAGCCTAGTACTTATTCTGTCGGTCTCTTTTGCCGGACCGCTAAGATATATATATATGCATATATGTATGTATGTATGTATGTATGTATGTGTATATATCTGTGTGTCTGTTTGTCCCCCAACATCGCTTCACAACCGATGCTGGTGTGTTTACGTCCCCGTATCTTAGCGGTCCGGCAAAAGAGACCGACAGAATAAGTACTAGGCTTACAAAGAATAAGTCCTAGTATTTTTTAAGACTGGCTGTTGTCTATGTTTGCAAGCCTTCTCTCTCAATGTCACCGATGTTTAATCCAGGGGATAGGCTATTATTCGGGGCCAAAACCATATATATATATATATATATATATATATAC
>NC_142938.1:19881388-19893888 GCF_046866305.1 Octopus bimaculoides | reverse complement strand
TGTCCGTCCACACTAGAACGTTACAACTATGGAAATTTTGCCGTGTCAGTGTGATAATATTGGTGTGGCCGTCGACGTGAGAGATACTGCTGTTTAAGAGGGGGGAAAGAAAAAAAGAACAACAACCTATATGTAATTCCCCAGTCGTAGAGACCTTAAAAAGGCTGTGGGTACCAGCTCTTCTTTCTGAAAGGACGCCTTAATAGACAATACTAAAAACAGTCTAAATGCACTGAGTCTGTCATTTCGTTCTCTTCTGATATTCCTTAATTGTAATTCCTACGTGGAGGAAACGGATTTCTGTTGTCTTTTTTTGTTTTATTTTTGTCTAAAAGATCTCGAAATATACAAAAATAGATAAATAGGCAAATAAATAAATAAATAGATAAAATAAAAATTATCTCCCCCCACCTCATAGATAAAGCAGTGCACGTACACACATTCACGTGATCACAGGTTCATAAATAAAAAAACACAAGCACACATCTATAACAGACATACATATGCAGACTTAAGTGTGTAGATAGAGAGACAGATAGACAAATAATAATGTAGATTGATAGAGAGATAGAGAGATACACATACACATACAGACATATAAGTGCATGTATACACACACACATATATATATAACATACATATGAATATATATAAGCACGTATATAATCTATGAATAAGCGCATACATACACATCTACATCAGCCTATCTACGTAATTATATACATACACACACGTATGACGAGATGTACACTCACACATATGCGTATATTATATACACATACTCACATGCACACAAACGTACATGCAAACTAGCACACACACAAACACACACACATATATATATAAACATACGACAATACATACCACCATACATATACATATAAACACACACACACACACACACACACACATATATATATATATATATATATAGATACATACATCCATACATGCATAGATACATACACACATATACATAGATGCATGTACATGGACACATACATAAATGTACATGCACAAACATACGTAAATACATGAATACATGCATACACATATATATAGATACATACACACACATGCATATTTACATACTTACATGCATACACATATACATACATATGCACACACATAAATACATACATACACACATATACTTAGATACACACATACACACACATACATACATACGCACCCATACATACATACACATACACGCACATACATACATACATATACACACAAATATATACACATACGTACATGCATACATACATACATACTTACATACACACACATACATAGATACACACACACATACATACATATATACATACATACACACACATACACACACATACACACACACTCATACATACATGCACACATACATACATACACATACACGCGCATACATATATATATACATACGTACACACATACATAGATACACACACTTACACACATACACACATATACACGCTTACACACATACATACATACATACATACATACATACACACATACATACATAATACAAACATACATTCATACATACACACACACATACAAACATACATACATACATACATGCATACATACGTACATACATACATACACACACATACACACACATATACACACATACATACATACATACATATACACATACATACATACACACATACACACATACATACATACACACAAACGTGGGTTTTCAGACGGGAAAAGATCAATCAAAGGTATTTCCATATATTTCCTTACTAAATGAACGAATCAAAGTCAATGATTTATATGTCTATATAACATTTTCCTGATATTTTACGCCCCAATAAATATACATATATTTATAACAACATATTTATTTATATATATATATATATATATATATATATATATATATATATATATATATATATATATATATATATATTCACGCACACACACATACTGATATATACACATACTCATATATACACGAATAATTATACATACATATATGTATAATTATATATATATGTATATATATATGTGTGTTTGCGTGCGCGTGCGTCGGTTCCTTGACGTTTATCAATCTTCTGTGACGATTCGCATTTCCGCTTTGATGTCTCTTACTTTAAAACATAAAACCAATCACTCACTCACACACACACTCACTCACCGACGCACTTACATACACACACGAGCGCACGCACACACACAACTATAGGCACTTGATCAATTTCAGTCTGTCTATGTGTAGCACACACCGACTCCAATACATATTTCAATACGTTTATATATGTATATATGTGTGTGTGTGCGTGCGTGTATTTGTGTTTGTGTTTGTGTATGTGTGTGTGTGTGTTTGTGTGTGTGTGTATATATTTATGGCTGTAGACATATGGATGTATAATAACTTCAAGATTATCTACTTATATATATATATGATATATATGAACGAAGTTATCTCCACCTTTGTGTGTCGCTATCTCATATTCTCTGTTGGGTTCATATAATATATATATATATATATATATATATATATATATATATATATATATACACCCACATATACATACTCATATGAATGTATATATGAATGTATGTATGCATGTATGTATGTTTATGTGTGTGTGTGTATGTATATATATATATATATATATATATATATATATATATATATATGCCTGTGCGTGCCTAAATTTATATGTACATATAAATGTCTTTATATAATGACACATATAAATATGTATGAATAAATAATATACTTGGGTATTCATGCATATTACAGCTGTCTGCGAACACACGCACACTTCCATATACACCCCCCCACCACACACACAACACACACATACGTATACATACACACATATATAATATACACACGCACACATATATATATATATATATACACATATATATGTATATATATATATTTTATTATATATATATATCTATATATACATTATATATATAGATATATATATATTTCATTATATACATATTTTTATATATTATATATGAATATTATTATATGTATATATATTTCTTTTATTATATATATATATATATATATGTATATTTATACATATATGTATATGAAGGCAGAAAGGTTGATATACATATATATATGTTATGTATGTGATCCAAAATTCTACACAGGAGCACATGTGTATAGGAATAAAAAGTTGTTCCTAGTTTACAGGCAATAATAATAATAATAATAATAATAATAATAATAATAATAATATTAATAATAATAATAATAATAATAATAATAATAATAATAATAATAATAATAATAATAATAATAATAGTAATAATAATAATGATAATAATAAAAATAATGTAAAAAGGATTAGTCAGAAGTGATGAAGCTGACGTCCCTTGGTATATTTACAAACAGGAATAAGATGTCTTTGAAATTTCCCAACGAAATTAAATGAAACACTGCTCATAACCTTATTATGACTTACTCTACTTTTTCAAATCCCTTCTCTTTCTCTCGCTCTCGCTCTCTTTTTCATTCTCTCTCTCTCTCTCTCTCTCTCTCTCTCTATCTCCCTTTCTATCTCTCTCTCTCTATCTCTCTCTGTATATATATATATATATATATATATATATATATATCTGTCTGTCTGTCTTGCTCTCTTTCTGTATTTCTTTCTTTCTTCCTGTCCTTCTTTCTCACCCTCCCTCCCACCTCTCTCTTTCTTTATATATATATATATATATATATATATATATATACATTCTTTTATTCTTGTATATGCTTCAGCCCGAACGCTGTGGCCTCTGCATATATTCTGACATACATATATATCTGTACAGACATAAATGTATATGTATATATATATATATATATATATATATATATATATATATATATATATATATATATATATGTGTGTGTGTGTGTGTGTGTGTGTGTGTGTGTGTGTGTGTGTGTATGCATATATATATATATATGTATGTGTACATATACATATATGTATGTATGCATGTATGTATATATGTATGTATGTATGTATGTATGTATATACATACATATATATATAAGAGAGGGTACGCAAAACAAACCGGAATTTTGCAATGTTAATTTATTCCCTTTCATCGCCTCCAAAATATTCTCCATTTGAAGCAATGAATCTGTCCAGACGCGTTTTCCACTGTTCCAAGCAATGCTAGAACTCTTGCGATGTGATACCTCCTTGTTTTTTGGGGGTTTTTTTCTTCACCTCTTCCGTATCTGCAAATTTCGTAGCTCCAGCTTTCATCACCTGTGATCAACTGCTATTTGAAGCATGACACCTGTATCAGCCGCTGGTTTCCTCCGGCAGAAAGCACGCTGTTCCTTAGTTTCAACCATCGCAGAAATCGACGAACAGCGGGAGAAGCACTGCAAAACAAGGGGCAGTACCACAGCAGTGGACGACGCTTGTTGATAGACTGATGTCTGAGGGTTGCACCAAGTGGCTTCTTGCGGCAAAACTCGAACTACAAGGGGTATGTTACTTTTGGGTACCTCACGTATATATATATATATATAGTTCGAATTTACAGAAAACAAAATAGGAAGACAGATGAAGGAACAACAAGTAGGTGTATTAGTTTGACACTCAGGAAGGATGGAAAAGCCTTTAACGTTTCGATCCTACGCTCTTCGACAGAAAGGAATGAGAGGCATAAACCTGGAGAGAGATCGCAAAAAGATTTAGCTGTTATTTTAGCAGATGGTGCTCACATATCCGGCAACGTTGATGGCGTCATACGTTGAGATTTTATGTAGAACCTCTATTATTGACTGTTGAGGTCGTTGCTTTAAATCAAGGAACAGAGATCAAAAACGACGAAAAGGTTGTTTCTATGAACATATTGGAATATATTGGTTATGGTAAGGAGGGGAGCTGGTAGAATCGTTAGCGCGCCGGGCAAAATACTTGGCGGCATTTCGTTCGCCTTTGAACGTTATGAGTTCAAATTCCGCTGAGGTTGATTTTGCATTTCATCATTTCGGCGTCGATAAAATAAGTACCAATCGAACATTGGGTCGACGTAATTGACTTACCACCCTCCGCCGATATTGCTGACCTTTTGTCAAAATTTAAAACCAATGCATTGGTTATTGTAGCTTGTATGAAATTCTCGTGGAAAATTTAGCTGCTAGACTGAGTAGCTATACAGGCTAACCATAAATTATCTAACTAGCGTTTGAGGCCGATATTCTAAAGAATTTCTTATAAAAAAAATTAGGTTCCTTTGTGATCAAACCATCTGTCATATACGGTAGACGAACTTGTTGGCAGTCAATGCCTGATATGATGGAAACAGCAGACAAATTTCTCACAAATTATACATTACTGTCTTTAAAAATGGAGAATACATTAGGCCAGTGGTTCCCAAGCATTTTCGGGCTGCCACCCCCTTCACATCCAGGCCGCATTCCTAGCGCCCCAACCCCAACTAACCATCACAAATATAAACCTCTTTCTTAAGCAAATTCAAAGAAACTGTATTTTACAAATAAAACTTAACCTAATGCGTAGGAGTGGCTGTGTGGTAAGTAGCTTGCTTACCAACCACATGGTTCAGGGTTCAGTCCCACTGCGTGGCACCTTGGGCAAATGTCTTCTACTATAGCGCCGGGCCGACCAAAGCCTTGTGAGTGGGTTTGATAGAAGGAAACTGAAAGAAGACCGCTGTGTATATGTATATATATATATGTGTGTGTGTGTGTGTGTGTGTATGTTTGTGTGCTTGTGTTTGTCCCCCCAGCATCGCTTGACAACCGATGCTGGTGTCTTTACGTCCCCGTAATTAGCGGTTCGGCAAAACAGACCGACAGAGTAAGTACTAGTCGATTTGCTCGACTAAAGGCGTGCTCCAGCATGGCCACAGTCAAATGACTAAAACAAATAAGAGTAAAAGAGTAAAGAGTGCATTCTTTTGTCGTTTTTGAATGAATGGCCACACCCTTATCGTCCCACTTCTTACATGAATCGCTGCCCCATTATTGCCCCACTTTTCCTCAACGCCGCCTTGGAACTTTCCACCGCTACCAGGTGGGCAATAAAGCCCACATTGGGAACCACTGCATTAGACGATGCAGTATAAGATATACTAAAAGGTGAGCTAGGTACAGCTGAAAGACTTTCAATTATAAACTGCACGATTGTTGGCACTCCGTCGCTTACGACGACGAGGGTTCCAGTTGATCCGATCAACGGAACAGCCTGCTCGTAAAATTAACGTGCAAGTGGCTGAGCACTCCACAGATACGTGTACCCTTAACGTAGTTCTTGGGGATATTCAGCGTGACACAGTGTGACAAGGCTGACCCTTTGAATTACAGGCACAACAGAAACAGGAAGTAAGAATGAGAGAAAGTTGTGGTGAAAGAGTACAGCAGGGTTCACCACCATCCCCTGCCGGAGCCTCGTGGAGCTTTAGGTGTTTTCGCTCAATAAACACTCACAACGCCCGGTCCGGGAATCGAAACCGCGATCCTATGATCGCGAGTCCGCTGCCCTAACCACTGGGCCATTGCGCCTCCACAAACTGCACGATAAGGATCGAGCTTCCGGGACTCAGAGAACAATACAATGCTTTCTAAGGAGTTATATTTAGTAGTTATATTGAACAGGTTGCTCTTTGATATATGAACTCCTACAACAGACTATATTTCATTTGTTGACCATTATCTATTACTTGTTTCAGGGATTGGACTGCAGCCATACTGGAGCACCAACTTGAAAGGTTGAGTCGAACAAATTTGATTCTAGTACTTGTTTTCTACTTTTTAAATCTGGTACTTATTCTATCCGTCTCTTTTGTCGAACCCCTAGGTTAAGTGGGATGTAAATACTTACACCTGTTGTTAAACGGTGGTAAGACACACACAGACACACAGAAGCACACACACACATACACGCCCATACACACACACGCACACGTACACAAAGACACGCACACATATATATGCATATGTATATGCCTATCTATCTATATATCTATCTGTCAGTCTACCAATCAATGCTCAAGTCTACTGTCAGGAATTAGAGTGTTTGAACCAAGCTTTGAAGGAAAAAAGACCCACTATAGTGAATCGAAAAGGAGTGATGTTTCATCAGGACAATGCACGACCCCACACAGCAAAGATCAAATCACAGAAGATCGAAGAGCTTGGTTGGGAAAAAATTCCTCATCCACCTTATTCTCCCGACCTTGCTCCTTCAGACTACCATTTGTTTCGTAGTTTACAGAAGCATTTGGGGGTCATAACTTTCGCAAGCCATGAGGAGGTCGAAGCTGACATTTCAGAGTTCTTCGCTTTGAAACCAAAAGAGTTTTATATTGATGGGACTAAAAAACCTTGTAAATAGATGGAAGGAAGTCATAGATAATCAGGGAAAGTACATTGATGATTAAATTTCAATTAAATATAACATTTAATCACTTGTTTTCTTCATTCAAAATTCGGCCAGAACTTATGGGATGACCTGATACATACGTACGCACATACATACATACATACATACATACATGCGTAGAGGCATGCACACATGTATACGCATCTAAACATAAGCATACGTACATTCATGTACACACGCGTATTTACATATATACATACATATTTACATATATACATACATACGTACATACGTACATACGTACATACATACATACATACATACATACATACATACATACATACACACATACATACGTACATATATATCATGAACTAACTGTTACTTTCTCAAATGCAGCACAGAATTTTGTCAGTGAACAGGTCGCGGTCTCAAAGCGACGAAAATATTTTGGCAAATTGAATTTAAATCTTGAAGTTAATCTAACGGTTTTTGTGTGTTTTTAAATGGCTTATAAACACATTCCACGCTGTAATTGTTTTCGTTCCAGCACACGATCTCAGATCAGGGTACTTGCTATGCAAGTACATTTCCGTAATATATATATATATATATATATATATATATATATATATATATATATATATATATATATATATATTCCTATGAATCGTAGGGAGAGAAAAATGTATCTTTAAACCGAAACCCCGGCCCGAATGCTTGCTACAATCTATATTCCGGTAAAGAAACATAAGCTGCCAAGTAATAATGGGAAACCAGACTGCGGTTTAAGGCTATCATCGAGCAAGTCCATGACAAGATTTGAACTCAGATCATGAAGACCTGGAGCAAATACACCACGGCATCCTGTCCGGCGTTCTTGAAGTTCAACTAAATCCAACACAACTTAGATTAACACTTCGTTTTCTCGAGCCCGAGATGATAAATGTGTATATATATATATATATATATATATATATATATATATATATACATGAATGAAAGGACTAGCTGACCTTGCGTGATATGAAATCAGAGAACAGGGAGCCAGAATAATTAGCACGAAGTATCTTATCCGACGCGCAGCCGATTTGCTGCCTACTAATAATTTTCCTAACCCTTTGAAAGTGGATATATCAGCTCAAAATGTTATTACCGTTCAATGTGGAAAGCAATTTTTTCTCCATAGATTTGAAAGAAAAAAAAAAGAACTTTCCTTATGCTGCTAGAAGCAAGATGCTCTCAGTGACACTTTTTACATCAGACAATTTTCCAGATTTCCTGACTATTTACCGAACAAGAGATACGGAGAAAGTATTGCTGAAGCAGAAAATATCAATTCTATGTTTTGGTGAAGAATGACCATGAAGCTTAATTATGCAGTAAACGGTTTAAAGAAATTTTACTGTTTATTTCACTTATTTTTTAAATTGTTTGGTCTAAAGGAAACGATTGTGCTTATGATCATTGCAGGTCCTCTAAGACACCTAAGCAGTTAACATTTCTCTAATCATTAAGGCGGTGAGCTGGTGGATACTCTCAAAAAAAATATATATATATATATATACATATATATATATATATATATATATATATATATATATATATATATATATATATATATATAATAATTTTCCAGAGGATGTAGCAACCGTTACCAATATAGCATAAGAACTTACCTTAGGGGATCATTAACTAGATTCCTTAAGGTTCGTTCTCACAGTTTATATTTATATTATAAGGTTTTTAACTTTTAAATTTTCACATTCAAAAGAGACAGAGACTTCAAACTCGATATATCGATTTATTCACCACTCTATGTTAACATTTCTGTGCCAAACTTATCCAGTGACTGGTCCATCGGATTTTGACATTTGGCACTTCTTCAGGAGTGGTTACCATCGGAACAAAACACGAAAAAACACATACATAACGATCATTAAATTATTAAGATGGACCAGTCACTGGATAAGTTTGGCACAGAAATGTTAACAGAGTGGTGAATAAATCGATATATCGATATATCGAGTTTGAAGTCTCTGTCTCTTTTGAATATGAAAATTTAAAAGTTAAAAACCTTATAATATATATATATATATATATATATATATATATATATATATATATATATATATATATATATATATATATATATACATTGTTATATTTGGGGATGGTCATGTTGCCAGTTTAGCCAATAAAAACACACGCACTATATATTTGGTGTTAGTTTGCTTCAGCTTTATTTTACATTAATCGTATTTCGGCCAGAGTTCTTTCGTCACACTTCTGTGACCTCATCAGTGGTCCTTTGCTTTCTTCTTTCTTATTTGTGTGTCTTTCCTTACTAACGATCAGCCATTTTGTATTTTGTATTCCTATTGTACGTGTCTTTATTTGCGCATGCAAAATAGGAATACAAAATGCAAAATATAAAATGGCTGATCGTTAGTAAGGAAAGACACACAAATAAGAAAGAAGAAATCAAAGGACCACTGATGTGGTCACAGAAATGTGACGAAAGAACTCTGGCCGAACTACGATTAATGTAAAATAAAGCTGAAGCAAATTTACACCAAATATATAGTGCGTGTTTTTATTGGCTAAAGTAGCAACATGACCATCCCCAAATACAACAATATCTGTTTCGACACACGATTTTACATAAAAAATCTTGCAAAACGAATATGTGTGTGTGTGTGTGTGTGTGTGTGTGTGTCTGTGTGTGTGTGTGTGTATGTACCAAAAAACATGAAGTCACGTGTTTAAGGCTATAGAAGCAGACACTTTTCTAGAGTGTCACGCAGTCGGATTGAGCGTGGGACAACGCGGTTGCTGGTTGAACTCTTAAATCGCACAGTAGTGCATATTTTAAAAGGAGTTCTGTATATTCAGGGGTGTGTTGACACATACAATGAATAAGGTCCTACAACTAGAAAGAGAAAAAGGATCAAATAACATTTTATTAAATACCTTTAAGATGTTTTCAAGAGGGCTGCTCTTCAAATCGCTTTTAATTTTTTTTATTGTCGCTGTTTAGCCCTGGGTCAACCGGCTTTAAACAGAATTGTGATCAAAATCGTCTCCATTATGTTAACCACTGCTTCTATTTATTATTACTGTCAATCAATCTGGTCTATATTCTTTAATGTGTCCTTCATTTAAAAAAAAAACTCTAGTATTTAATTTAAATGTGATTCGGTTCCTATTTCTAGCATATCATTGTCCGTCATTTGTCCACTCACATTTTTGGAGAAAATTGAAGTTGTTGCTGTACTGTTACTGTCATTATTGCTGTTGTTGTCTAGCTCCATCGAGAAAACTTCAATGAAAGTCTTTCCAGAAGTGACCATCCCGTCTTTTTATCTTCGTACTGTGAACCCACGAACTCCCTTTCCAGCATGTTTCTATTTTAAAGACGGTAGGATGTAGTTTAGAGGGGAAGATTTGTTTTCCTTTCTAAGAAGGGGAGTAAGCACATTGAGGTACATACTATGGTTTTCTCTCGTAAAACCAGAACATTCTGACAGAAAAAAAAAAAATAATAATGAATAAATAAAAAAGGAAATGTGAAAAATATTGGTATCAGTAAAAAAAAGTCTCACAGAAAACAGAGTTAAAAAATATTTGAATATAAAGAACATAAAATACTGATAATATAAATAAATGAATTGCGAGGAACATCAGTGTGTGATTGGCTTAATTTTCTTTATTATTTTCATACAAGTTCGGCCCTTTAATGAATATTTATAACACGATACAAATATTAATATGTACACACACACACACACACACACACACACATATATATATATATATACATAATGCATATATATATATACCTGCATACATACATATATATACATACATATATATAAGAAAGAGAGAGAGACATTTTATATGTATATGTATATGAGATATGTATATATATGTATATATATATATATGAATGTATATATATATATATATATATATATATATATATATATATATATATATGTATGTATGCATATATACATACATTTATATATATATATATATATATATATATATATATATATATATATACATATATATGTATATATATATGTGTGTGTATATATATATATATATATATATATATATATATATATATATATAAGCAAGCATGAATATATATTTCATTTTCTAATCCATGTTCATGAGAAACCGTTTCTGTACACGAAATCTTATTCATTCTACACAGACGCTAGTGTGAGTGAATGTGTGTTTGCGGGCGTAAGTGTATACGTAGAAGACGCAAGGTGTATCGATAAACACCTCTAAATAAATGCACACACACATATTCTCAACTTATATATATATATATATATATATATATATATATATATACAAACACACACATATACACACACACATATATATATATATATATATATATATATACACATGTACAATTTTGTATGTAAATATAAAATATACACGTACGGGCGTATGAATACGTGTGTATATGTATGCTTATGGCCGCATTCATCATATGAGTAATTATGGATGTAATTTAGTAGTAATTTCAGTATGTACACACAAACACACGCACACATACATAATCACACATGTTAAACAGATACACTTATAAAGAGAAATATGAGCAACACTATAACACTATTTGGCAAACGTCAGTAATAAAAAATGGAGGACGCTTGTATTTAAAAGTCGCCATTTATTTATCAGTAATGGCGTCCAGACCGTTGTAAAAGATATTGCACTGTTATTAGCTACTGGTGTGTGGCATATAAAAAACAATTAGAATAATATTTACGACTCAATTATGAGGTAGTCTGTTTTCTAGCAAACACTAAAAAATAAAAAAAATAAAAATACTCTTGTCTTCTTTTCAGCCAATGATGGAAACTCTAGGTGGTCGTTTACTCTGCTAAAAATACAAGTCAAATCTTTCTGAAACCACGTATTTCCGTGCTGTTGAGCGAGCTTCTATGGGGTCTCTCGGCCTGTTAGAAAATTTTTCGGAGGCTTTCTCAAATCATTGTCTATTGTGTCAAAGAGGCATCTCCATGTGGTCGCTTATTCTGCTAAAAAGACAAAGTAAGATTGTTGTTGTTGGCACTCCGTCGCTTACGACGTCGAGGGTTCCAGTTGATCCAATCAACG
>NC_142938.1:19866388-19876388 GCF_046866305.1 Octopus bimaculoides | reverse complement strand
GTGTTTTGGTTACAACAAACCACCATTTTTTACAATAGAAAACAATACAGTTCCAATGAATAAACATGTGTCTGTATTGAGTGTATTTTATACATATATGCGTGTACGTTTGTGTGTGAGTTGGTTGTGTGTGTGTGTGTGTGTGTGTGTGTGTGTGTGTGTCTGTGTCTGTGTCTGTGTGCGTGTTTATGTTTGTTAGTATTTGCGAGTACGTGTGTTCTTTCATGCATACATATAGTAATATAGCGCGGTAGGTAGATACAAGTATAGACAATCAAACAGCTGAATAGAAGGACAGACAAAAAGTTAGACAGACAGGTACATACTTACATACATATTTACATATATACATATATAAATACATACAAAAGCAGGTAGATAAACTGATAGTCAGACAGATCGCCAGACAGAGAGAGAGCGAGAAAAAAAGAGTTTGATTGCTTGATTTATCGATTGATTAACTGATCGATTTTATTGATAGGAATCAGGTGACCCTTATAATCCACAATAAGAATGAAATTAATGGTACATACAGAGTAAAGATATTTTATAATAAACGTTAGTTATCTCACAATATAGTATCTAAAGTGTTTAGACTTCTGCTCAAAAGTTCGTGGTTTCACTTCCTTCACAACTAACGTGTTTTCTTTCTACTCACCTTGAGCAAGATGATCCATTTCACGTTGCTCCAATTCTCTCGGCTGAAAACGTGTACCAACAAGATACTGGTGCAACCTTTCCCTTCCCTATTCTGCTGTCACATCTTTGATATTCGCATGAATGAAGGGCGAAGTACCGAGATGCTGTCTATATCTGGTCGCGACTATATAAGCACCTACATGAATTTGCGAAACCATGGTGCAAGCTATCATATGAAACACGCCTCCGAGTGACGGGTACGATCTTTTGTTCTTTTTTAATCTTTTTGGACAGGATGGCCAGATATATTTGCGGCTGATGCTTCTTGCATCGGTACCTCTCATCCTTTCGGAATCAATAAAATAACTAACAAATGAGTACTGGAGTCGATATAAGCGACTTAAGTTGCTGGCCTTGTGCCAAAATTAGAAATCGATATTCTATACAACTTAACATTATATTTTGAGAGACATATCTTCCTGCATAAATATGAGTTCATCTCTCTCTCTCTCTTTCTCTCTCTCTCTCTACACACATAAATATATATATTTGTGTGTATGTGTGTGCATGTGTGTGTATGTGTGTATGTGTCTGTCGGTGTGTTTCTGTGTGTGTTTGTGTGTGTATTTATGTGTGTGTGAGTCGATTTTCTTTCAGTTTCTGTATATCAAATCCACTTACGGGGCTTTGATCGGTCTAGGGCTAAAATAATGAAGGAAAATGGCCCAAGCTGCTACGCAGTGGAACTGAACTCGGAATCATGTGGTTGGGAAACACACTTCTCACCACAAAGATGCCATATACAGATAGATAGATAGATAGGTTTCTTTATTAGCCACACAGGGCTCAACACAGAGGGGACAAAATACAAATGTAGAGTTTTTCTTTTCGAGGGGTCGAAAACAAAGCAGAAAAAAAAAACAAAAGTGGGGACAACGATGAAAAAAAAACATCGCAAAACGTTTGGGGTATTTACAAAAAATACGAAATAATACGAAAAATTCCCAATAAATGGGGAGGTTATCCGTGGAAAGAAAAACCTACGAAAAGACCACGGTAACCTCGGTCTTTAGCGTCACAGTTTGTTAAATAAAATTTCTTTTATTTAAGCAAGAAACGTGAGTAACTCTCTGTTTACAAAATTTTAAAACGTTTTATAGAATCATGGTCAAGGTGGCTTCGTCATTTATACGTGCCATTCTTGCTACATGTATCCATCCTTTTTCGAAACATTTGCTAGACAACACTTGCCTCTCTACTCTCACCTTCCTTTTCAAGTGATACTTGAAAAAGTTGATGAGAGATTAACCAGAGAGGAAAGTATTTGTCTCTAATCCTTTCAGACGCGTCCACCAGATGCATTCTTTGGCCATAGCCACAAGTACGATAAATACAGCTCTTCCTTCCCGTTTAAAGGAAGGAGGCGTGACGATATTGACGATAGACTCGGTTGATAAACCGACTCGTCCCACACGCGACAGCAGTCGTTCGACATAAGCCCACAGCTCCGAAATGGTTGGACACTGCACGAGTGCGTGCAGAACGGTTTCATCGCTCTGACCGCATCTCGGGCAGGTCGGCCCCGCATTTCGCGAGCCGTGTCTATAGAGCTTATCCCGAACGGGTAGCGCCTCTCGGTAACACTGCCAGGCCAGGGATCTCTGGAAGTTGTCCATAGGTCCCGGCCCGAAAGTCGTCCTGAACAGGCGGGTCAGGTATTCCTCGTCGACGCCCAGGTTCGCCCCGAGATCGTCGTCGTACCTGCCCTCCACTAATCCCCTATAGAATGACTTCGTTGTGATGCAGCCGCTCAAGGTCGACTCGGGACGGCAAAGTTGTTGCAGAGCAACGCGACACTCACGGTGCCATTCGCCATTCCTCGGCCTCTTTTTGATCCACGACTGCAGCTCGGTCATGGAGACGAGCTGCGGGAAAGCGCGTCGCACAAACGGCGACCACACCTGCTCACCGTCGTCTACGTAGAGCCGGAGATGTCGCAGTCTCAGCGCATGTCTGCGCATCATCAACCACGGCATGCCCAGCCCTCCTTTCAGCGGGTGTTGGCAACAAACGGATCGCCTCACCATCGGAACGCTTCCTTTCCACAAAAAGCGGAAGAGGATGCGCTCCATTTCGGTGATGGCGCGATCGGGACAAGGCACGACGGTCAGGCGGTATTCGATGACGGACGCGATGTACGCGTTCGCCACCTCCGCCCGACCTTTTAGGGACAGCTTCCTCTCGGACCATTGCCGGCAGAGAGTGGCCACCCTACTCGTTATCTCGTCCCAGTTCTTCTCCGTTTGCAGGTCCGGACCGAACCAGACTCCGAGCAACTTGACCGGACCGTCCGTCCAGCGTCCCACTACTGAGGCGCTGCCGGACGGTATGGGCTTGCTTCTCCAGGTGCCGAGCAGCAAACCCACCGACTTATCCCGGTTGATTTTCGCTCCCGTCACCGCTTCGTAGTCTTTCAGCGTCTCGCCGACAAGCTCAATGTGCTCGTGCCTAGACGCTATGACGGTGACGTCGTCCGCGTATGCCGACACGCTCGTCCCGCACCTCAGTTCTCGCGGGATGCCCCTCAGCGTCGCCAGCTTCCGCAGTAGTGGCTCGAGAGTCAATACGTACAGGAGCGGCGACAGGGGGCATCCCTGACGAACCGAACGTGCAATGTCGAAGGGTCCCGATAGACGTCCATTGACGCGAACAACCGAACGGATGCCTGTGTACAAGGCAGCCATCCAGCCGCGGAAAACGGGACCGAAGCCGGCCGCTTCGAGGACGGCCTCCAAGTATCGATGGTCTACCCTATCGAAAGCTTTGGATTAATCCAAATTGATCAGGGCCCCACCCATGCCAGGTTCCTTAACTACCCTCTCTATGATGTAGCGCATCAGATGGAGGTTGTCATGGATGCTCCGGCCCGGCACGGCGCACGTCTGCTCCGTGCCGACCAGTTTCTCGATGACAAGCGCCAACCGCTTGGCTAACACCTTGGCCAAAATTTTCATGTCTGCATTGAGCAGAGTGATGGGCCTAAAGTTATCTATGGCGTCCCCCTTGTTTGGATCTTTCTTCAGCAGCGTTACCGCTCCTCGGCTCACAAAACCGGGAATGCTCCCGTTCTGCTGCCAGTTGCAATACACGGCCGCCAAGACTTCTCCAAACAAGTCTGGCATACAGTTGTAAAGCTCGTAGGGCAGACCATCCAAACCCGGAGATTTGTCCGTCGAGCAACCCGCTATCGCGTCCCTCACCTCCTCCGCCGTGATGACCCCTTCGCAGCACTCCGCCTCTCTTGCCGAGAGTCGTGGCAAGCTGTGCAGGTAGGCACTAAAGTCCACCCTGCCTTCTCGCTCGCCACTCCTCCCGAACAGTCGGGCAAAATGCCGCTGAAACGCCTCGCACATCTTGCTCGGCTCGAGCAATTCGCGCCCCTGTTCGTCTACCAGAGACCGGATGGTGGCTCTGTTACCCCGCTGCGCCTCCGCCACCCGGGCCTCTCGTGCGGCTCCAACACCTTCATTCCTCAGAGCACGCATTCTTGCCCTGACAGCACACCCTTCGTGTTTAGCATTGAAGTGTTGGTCGAGGGCCAACCTCGCCGCTAAAACGTCGGATGCGATGCCACTTCGCAATGCCTCTTCTAACTTTATCACTAGCTCCCCCTCTACTCTGTTCCTCTCTACAGCTAGTGCCCTGCTATACCTTATTGCTTCCGCCCTTACTGCTCTTTTGAGGGCAAACCACCATTTGTTGTTGACGATGGCTCCCGTCAAAGCCCTCTTTACTAACGTGCTAATCCGGTCTCTGAAAACCTGTCTCGACGGGAAAGACGCGTTTAGTTTCCAGTAACCGGGACCCTGCCTATGTGCCTTATCTAAGTCTAGCGTACACGTCACAAGTTTGTGATCCGTGTAGCTGACTATGTGGAACTGTGGACATCCTAAACTATCCCTATCTGTTGTCCTGCACACTATCCTATCTAGATACGACCTCGACGACCCCATGCGGTTGCTCCAAGTCCACGTTGGCACATTTGGGTGGTCGAGTCGGTACCTGTCAGACAACTGGAAGCGTCTGAGCAGGTCTATGAGGCCTTTGCATCCCCTTCTAGTTTTGTCACTCCCCACGTAGTCTAGATGCGTGTCCAAGGTAGCATTCCAATCCCCCACTAAAAGTAAGGGACGAGACGTTCCCAGGAATACTTCTAGACGTCGAAAGAAGTCTGACCGACCTGTTAAAGGAGGCACATAAACTGCCAGCAACCGAAAAGCGCCTCCATCGCTGCCGTCCACATCTAGGACAACCAGTCTACCCTCTGGGTCCGTAAATATCGTCTTTACTTGGAGATCCAGACTCTTGCGAAAAAGAACCGCCGTGCCACTACCGCCCATCCTCGGCAGACAGGGAGAAAAATAAATGTTAAACTGTCCGCCAAACATGGACTTTAGGGCCCGCAGTTCATGGAGTCTGGTCTCACTAATGGCTATGATATCTAAATTGTGTGACTTGATGTCATTTAAGAGGTACCCTTGTTTCCAAGGCCACCCCAAGCCATGTACATTTACACAGCCAATCTTCACCATGATTCTATCAAAATTTGTGTTTTACACACGAAAGGAGAGAGAGAGAGAGTTACTTACTGTCCGAAAGTTCTTGGCTCTTGGCCTCACAACCTTCTCTCAGAAGGTTTTTGTATAGTTTTTTTGATGAATATTTTTGGAATCTCCCTACTGTATCCGGGTAGAGAGATTTCAGTGTATTGTATGTGCTCCGTGTTACATGTATGATTTTGATGTGTTGTGGTGGTGTTGTGCGTGGGTGATTGCTTGTTTTCGTGTCATTATCTGTTATGTTAGTGTTTGACCTAATGAATTTCATTAGGTCTAGATTGTTTGTGTTTATCGCTGTCAAACTTGTTGTGGGGTTCTGTGTTGGTGCGTTTGTGTTGGTGTTTTTGTTTTCTGTGGATGTGTTGGTTTCGGGGCTGGTAAACCTCCCCGCTTTGTTTGTTTGTTTTTCCGTTTGGTTCGGCTGTGTTGCTGGCTGCTGGCGTTTTTCCATTTCGTTGTACAACTGCTTGACCAGTTGTGCATATGGCGGTGTAGGCAGTAATGCTGTTTTTTTCTTGTGCTTTTCTTGTGGTTGTTGTTGTTGTTGTTGTTGTTGTTGTTGTTGTTTTTCTTTGTATTGTTGCCGTTGTTGTTGCCTTTTCTTCTGGGCTACTGGGCATGTTTTTTGAAGGTGAGTTTTGCTACTACAAACGTAGCAAACTGGCCTTCTGCCTTCGACGAAAACATGAAAAATTGAATCCTCAGTTAATTGGATTCTATGTGGAATTTTGTCCCAGTTTGCTGGATCAATTTGTACCAGGAGTTGAAATTCCTGGCCAATCCAGTTTTGATTGCAAACGGCAGATGCTTCTAGTATGTTTATCTCCTCCTCTATGCCTAGACATATGGCAGATACTAGCCATTCTTCCTCAATTTCAGGAGGCACATTCGAAATTTTTATTTTCGTAACCCTACGACCAAGGTACGTAGGGATCATGAGCAAGTTCTCATGCTGTAATGACTTAGTGGAGAGGTCCTTCGCTCGCTGCTCGCTGTCTAGTCTTACTTCTATCGTTCCGAATTTCAAACCTCTCGTTATGTAAGTCTTGTAAGACCAAATCGGCTTTAAGCATCTCTCAACATTTTCTTGGGTGAATTTTTCCACTGTCTTTGTCTTTAAATTAATGGTTCTGTAGATGATAGTTTTTTTTTCGATGTTTATCTTAAAGTCCGCGGGCGTTTGAAGATGGACTGTAACGTCCTTTTTACTTAGCATGCTTTTGCATGCAAGTAATTTCTCTTTCGATATATTCAAAATTCTTTTCCTAGGCTTCAAAGCCTCAGCAAATTTCGTTGTGGTGGTGGTGGCGGTAGTGGTGGTATCAGTGGTGAGGACAGTGGTTTTGTTAGCAAGGACATTTGTGTCCTTGTTGTTGCTGCTGCTGCTACTGCTGCTGTTGTTGTTGTTGTTGTTGTCACTGGTTACGTTGGCAGGCAAGACTGCTGTAGCAGCAGAGTCTTTCTTTTTCTCCATTCTCTCCTTTAACTGTGAGGAAGGAAGACTAGGAAATTCTTTTTCGAACGAAACACTGCAGACTGCAGCGTTCGTTTCACAAAAATTTTCATGGCTACAAGACGCCATCGTCTCAAAAAAAAATGGCTAGAAAGCCGAAATTGGTTTTTATATCCTGGAAATGTGCCACACAGGGCAGATTTCAGTCGCACAAAACTTGCACCAGAGAGTCTACAAGTTGTTATACAACTTTGTATATAAAATAAATTTTACAAACAAACTTTTTAAAACATGAAAAAGGCAAAACTTACAGAGCCGACACGTCTACCGTCCGTCCATAGAGATAGATAGATAGATAGATAGATAGATAGATAGATAGATAGATAGATAGATAGATAGATAGATAGATTGATAGATAATATGCTTGCATTCATACACGCACATATACACGCTTATACACACATACACGTGTATACATTCATTCATAGGTTCCAGTAATTCAACTCCTGTCATGCAGGAGCACTGCTTTCAAAGAGTGTCTGTTCGCGTGTGTATCTGTGTGTATCTGCGCTTGGTGCATATGTGTGCGTGTTTGTGCATGTGTAGGGCCTTTTCATCATATTGAACCGTTAATCCTTACACACTTTTTTCGCTCTTCGCTTCTTCAGTTCTCTCTCCATTTATTTGTTTTTCATCTCAACCCTTTCTGTCGAAGTGTATAGGCTCGAAACGTCGAACACTTTTCCATCCTTCCTGAGTGTCAGACTAATACACCTTCTTGTTGTTATCTCACCTGTCTTCGTCTTTTGTTTTCCATAAATTTGAACTATATAAAGGGTGTTTCAAAAAATTTGATATTTCGCAATCTAATAACTTTGCCAGTTCTTGTTCAAATGACTACAAATTTTAACGGCATGTGTAGAAACAGGTCAAATTTATACGTTTAATGTTTGATATGTTTATCTTTCAGGTATAGAAACGGCATTCACTGGAAGAGAAAAGGCGTTTGTGTGTTGGAGTATGCTTGAACACAGTCGAACAAGAGTGTGCATTGGTGAGCGAGTTCTCTAAAAGGTCACCAACAGCAATACAGATTTGGGCATGGCACAAAAAATTCAAAGAGGAAGGCTATCTTTGCAGGGCAAAAAGATCTGGACGACCCACTAACATCAGAAGAGATGGTCGAGCAGGTTCGCCAAGAACTCATGTGAAGCCCCAAGAAGTCCATAAGAGGAACAAGTCTGGAAACCCAGATTCCTCCAATGACTGGCGCTTCCTCAGGAAACGCTTGCTAGGGAAACCCTACAAACTGCGGCTCTTTCAGACCATAACGGCAGATGACGTGCGAAAGCGCAAACATGGGGCTATGTGAATGGTCTGGTGTATATCCCTCCCCTTCCTGCAAACCTAGAGGAACACGAGCAGGGAATCACTACCGCACTGGAGACTGTTACCCAAGACATGCTGGACTATCTACTTGACGTGTGCCGTGTCTCAGACGGTGCACGTGTTGAACATTTGTGAAATAAATCATTCATGGAATCCATATACCTTTGAATTTCTCATTCAAATTTGGAAGAATAGGTCATATGAGGCTCAACATTAAGCCTGTTTCAGTTTCATTTGCTTTGGCCATGTAGTTTCTGTGATATTTACATCTCAAATGATATCAAATATTTTGAAACACCCTGTATGTATGTATGTATGTATGTATGTATGTATGTATGTATTAATGCATATATGCATATATATATGAGTGTATGTGTGTGTGTGTGTGTGTGTGTGTGTGTGTGTGTGTGTGTGTGTGTGTGTGTGTGTGTGTGTGTGTGTGTGTGTGTGTTGTTTTCCATACTTACTGTTGAAAAAGTCTCGATGACTGAAACCGGTACTGAAATGTTTTTATAAAATTATTTTAGCATTTTCTACCTTGACATTTTTTCTATATATATATCAACTCGTGTGTTCTTTTTCAACCTTCTACACACACACACACACACACACACGCACACACACACACACACACACACACACACACACACACACACACACACACACACACACACACATATATATATATATATATAAATATATATACATATATAATATATACATACATATATATATATATATATATATATATATATATATATATATATATATATATATATATATATATATATACGTATGTATAGATATATATTTAACCGTTTAAACAATAGATGTGGTCGACCCGACCCCATGGTGAAGCATAAATGCACACAGTGCCATCATACAGTGTTATCGACCCCAGAACTTTGGGACTTGCGAAACGATCTTCTTATCTACACGACCTTACTTGTTTGAATTGTATGTATTTAAATCAAATTCCCAATATTAGCGTATGAGTATAAGTACGACTGCATTGATATCGGTAGTAGTTTTGGTGGTTGTAATGGGACTGGGAGCAGAAATAAAGATAATGACGTTGAAAACAGAGCGTGTTGAGTTTATGATTTAGGTGAGTGGTAATAAAAGACGTGGAGTAAGATAGTGTTATTGTGTGCCTATGTTTTTACGTTGACTACGAATGTTACTTATGTATGTACCCGATTGCTATTTTCCGTCTGTGATGTATGCATATTTTTAAGTATATTTGTATGTATATATGAATGTAAGTATGTATGTGTATATGTTTCTGTATATAAGTAGGTACAGGTGTATATGCTCCTGTGTATATATGTTTACTAGCGTGCATAATATTCTCTCTCTCTCTCTCTCTCTCTCTCTCTCTCTCTCTCCCCTCTCAACATGCTTCTCTACATACGTGTATATTTGAGTGTGTGCGTGCGTGTGTGTGTGTATGTATGTTTGTATGTATGTAAATATCTATATCTATATTTACATCTCTCTCTCTCTTTTTATATATATATATATATATATATATACAGAGAGAGAGAGAGAGAGAGAGTGAGAGAGAGAGAGTGAGTGAGTGAGTGAGAGAGAGAGAGAAAGAGAGATAGATATAGATATATACATACATAAACGCACACATACACACATATATATATTTCTATTTATATATATAATATGCATGTGTGTGTGTGTGTGTGTGCGTGTGTTTCCCCCTCTTACTTTCACTTCCTTGTCAAGCATTCACTCAGTTATTGCACATATCCTATTATCTAATTATATATATTGGTCACACTCCTTACCAACCGGCCTACCTACCAACATACCAAGCTATCTACTTACCTACCAATATTTCGACCTACCTCGTACCCACTACGCCAGTCGCTGTTTCTCCCTATAC
>NC_142938.1:19858888-19861388 GCF_046866305.1 Octopus bimaculoides | reverse complement strand
CACACACACACACACACACACACACACACACACATATATATATATATATATATATAGATACATATATGTATATACACATATATATATATATGTATATACATATATGTGTATACATATATATGCATACACACACACACACACACACATATACACGTACAAACATACATACAACATACCCTGCTGTTCATGTTAAAACTCCAGGTTTGAAACCATTTCTTTCATTATTGGCAAGAAATCTCAAAATAAACAGAATAGTGACTACATACATACATGCATACATACAAATGCATATGAGTGTACATAATAACAATCTATTTAGTCGTTTGTGTGATGATACTAAAGTATTTCAATAGGTTTCACTGAGTTTCCAGTTTAGAATAGAATATTCCACCCCGAAGTATTCAATTAATATGTAACAATGTGAAAATATTTCAAGTAACGACGCACGTCTGTAACACCGAGACAAAGCTCTAAATATAAAAAAAAGAAAATCCCTCAAAAAATATATGCTGCTAACTCCTAATTTACTGGACTGGATGAGATCGTTGCAAAACACCCATATACATATACATACACACAACACGCATACACACTTGCACACACACACACACACACACTCACACGCGCGCACACATATACACATATATAATTCTATATATATATATATATATATATATACATACAGACACACAGAGAGGGTGATTCAAAAGTCACCGTACATAACAATATTTTTCTATAAGAAACAGTTTCCTATAAAAAATAAATTTTTCCTATGTATGGTGACGTTTGAATCATTCTGTATATATATATATATATATATATATATATATATATACCTATAGCATCAAGGGAACTATAGTCTAAGAAACATTTGAAGGCATTTTTCGATGGCCAGATAACTGAAGAGATGGTGGCGTGGGTTTCCACCCCGACATCCGAAACTCGGTGTTTTATCATGGCTACCGAATAATTGTCACATATTATTTACAGATATATATATATATATATATATATATATATATATATATATATATATATATATATATATATATATATATATTATATATATATAGGCTTTGGTCAGCCCGAGGCTATAGTGGAAGACACTTGCGCAGAGTGCCACGCAGTGGGACTGAACCCGGAACCATGTGGTTGGTAAGCAAGCTACTTACCACACAGCCACTCCTACGCCTACAGGTGGCTATAATTTCTATAGAAAATCTTTAGAGATAACCTTATACAGTGACCTCCGAAAGATATATACACACTTCAAGAAAGGAAAAAAAATCTGTATAAATATTTAACTTGTATAAGGACCTCTATAAATATAAATACCTCTTTCGATTGTTTATCAAATTGCGACAACACTGAATGAATTGCAATAATTCTCAATTAAAATATTCATACAGGTTTTTCCTTCCCTGAAGTGTGTATACATTTTCTTTCTTTCTTTCTTTATTTATTTATTTAATGCAGTAGTTGTCAGATATTTCAGATTCATTTTTAGATCGACATTTCAATCTTATACGCTTATTGCGTTGTAGTTTTATTATTTATGCAGGGCTAGATAGACTGTTAGAAACATGAGTTCTATAACTTTTTGAATAATAAGAGGAACCACTTATTGATAGTTCGAATGCATTTAATGGTACGCACGTACGTACGTACGTACGTATTTTGCTTCATATGGTCGTAGAGAACGGATTTTTTTTTCTGTGCAACAACTTGTTACGAAACCTCTGGAAATGGATGTGTCATTAAATGCATTCCAAATATCAATAACTGTATTCTATCACCTTTCCTACATATTCATCTATCTACACACGCACACACACACACACACACACACACACACACACACACACACACACACACACAAGTGAGAGATGAATACAGTCCACCACAAGGGATTTTAGCTTTCGAGAGAAGAGTCTATGGAGCTGCTATGATGTTGCCTGCAACAGGAAGATAATGGCGTGCAGTGCAGTATTCCCCCTTTCTTCCTCTACGCCACGGAGTGCATGACCCCCCCCCCCCTACATCAAGCACATCAAGATCCTGATATGAGTTCACCTTCGTCATTCACGCTCCATTTTGTATTTCAAATAGCAGGATCGTTCTTGATGTACAGGTCCTGCACTGCAATAGCGCAATTAGCGTGGAGGCCCTCTTTGCTTCATCGCGGTTATGCTAGGTAGGACATCGTTGCAGAATGGCAGAAGGAAGTTTTTTTTTTTGTTAAGTTGAACTGCATCAAGCCAGGAGGAACCGTACTGGTCAGAGGTTGTGATACAAGGATGTGCTGACCAACTCCGGCATTTCCCAGATACCTGAGTGTAGGAGGTCTTGCGGTGCGATGAATGACACTAATGCCTGAAGCGATATGTACACACACATATACACACACACACACACACACAATTATGCATATGCCGAAAAATATGTATAATTAAATACACGCTTGTATATGTGTATTTATGTGTGTATTCATATACCTATA
>NC_142938.1:19813888-19841388 GCF_046866305.1 Octopus bimaculoides | reverse complement strand
GCACCTGGACACGACAAGATCCCCAATTTCTGGTTAAAACACCTGCCAGCAATGCATAAAAAGCTGGCAGAAAACTTTAACAACATAATAGCAGATCCAGAAACAATGCCTGAATGGCTCACAAAAGGGAAAACCATCTTAATCCCCAAATCCACGGAAACGGAGAAACCACAAAACTATAGACCTATAACCTGTCTCCCTACGATCTACAAAGCCTTTACTGCAATAATATCGCAGAGAGTGAGTAAACACCTGGAAAATAACAACCTGTTTCCAGAAGAGCAGAAGGGATGCTGCAAGGGCTCATACGGCTGTAAAGATCAATTATTGATCAATAAAGCCATAACTGAAGACAGCCGCAGAAAGAAGAAAGGCCTCAGTATGGCCTGGGTGGACTACCAAAAGGCTTTCGACAGTGTTCCCCACACGTGGATTCTGGAAACACTAGCCATAAACAAGGTGGCACCAATTATCATAAAATACATAGAGCACTCAATGAACAAATGGCAGACAGTGCTACAGCTCCAAACAAAAGAGGGACTTGTGAAAACGAAAGCCATCCCCATTAGAAGAGGAATATTCCAGGGAGACACGCTCTCTCCACTCCTGTTCTGCCTGGCACTCACACCTCTAACAGAATTGCTAAATAGAACTGGATGCGGTTACAAATGCTATGGAAAAACAGTCAGCCACCTTCTATATATGGATGACCTAAAATTATATGCAAGAAACGACAAAGAGCTAGAAACACTACTACAGACAGTACACGGCTTTACCAAGGAAATAGAAATGAAATTCGGATTAGAAAAATGTGCCAAAGCAACCCTGAAAAGAGGAAAATTAGTTAAAAGTAGCAATATAACACTAGATAAAGCCAATGAAATAAGAGAACTAGACGAAAGCCAACCATATAAGTATTTAGGAGTCAATGAACTAGATAGGATACAACATACACAAATGAAAGAAAAAATAAAGAAAGAGTACTATAGACGAGTTAGATCAATACTAAAAACAGAGCTCAATGCTAAAAACAAGATAATGGGTATCAACACTTTAGCTGTCCCAGTTATAAGCTACAGCTACAACATCCTTAACTGGACACTAAACGAACTATGTAAAATAGACAGGAAAACAAGAAAAATAATGACAGGATATAGGATGCACCACCCAAAATCTGACATAGAAAGGCTATATATACAACGCACAGAAGGTGGCAGGGGTCTTATACAGCTAGAAAACTATTATAAAATAACCACCATAGGACTGCAAAAATACCTACTCCAGAAGCAAGGGAAACTAATACAAATAGCCACAAAACACGAGCAAAACAAAAAACTGTTTTCAGTATTTAAGGAAGCTGACAAATACAAACAAGAAATCAATCTACCTAACAAATACGAAGAAGAAGAAGAAGAAACAACAAAAGCTATAAAACAAATGAAATCCAAACTAAAACTAGAACAGCAACGGACCATGATAAAACGATGGCAAGAAAAGCCCCTACATGGTAAATACTGGGCTAAACTAAATGCGAAAGAAATAGACAGAGAAAAATCCCAGCGATGGCTGAGAAGCTCAGGACTCAAAGCAGAGACTGAAGGATTTTTAATTGCTGCACAAGACCAAAGCCTCCCCACCAGAAATTACCAAAAACACATAATGAAAAGAAATATAACAAGTAACTGTAGAATATGTGGAGATCGACAAGAAACAATAAATCATATTATCTCTGGCTGCCCAGTCCTGGCTAAGAAGGAATATATTCACAGACACGACAGAGCTGGGACCTATATACACTGGAAGCTATGCCAACATTATGGAATAGCAACAGAAAAAAGATGGTATAAACACACGCCAGAAAAGGTCACAGAAAACGAGAAAGCAACCATACTCTGGGATATGCCAATACACACAGATAGAGAAATTAAGGCAAATAGACCAGATATAGTTGTCAAAGATCATGAAGGAAAAAAATGCCTTCTAATTGATGTTTCAATACCAGCAGATGACAACGTTTCTCTAAAAGAAATGGAAAAACTTTCAAAATACAAAGACCTGGAAATAGAGATAACTCGAATGTGGAATCTAAAAACAGAAACAATTCCTATCATAGTAGGTGCCTTAGGTATAATAAAAAAATATTCAGACAAATACATAACAAAAACACCAGGACTTACAAATATATATAACATACAGAAAATTGCACTACTGGGTACTGCACACATTCTACGCAAAACACTTTCAATACAGTAAACATAAGAGCACCACAGCAAACCACAGCACATACCCAAGGCGCACAGAGCTGCGCTCGGTAGTGAAGTGAAAGCACGTTATAAAAATAAAACTACTGAATAATAATAATAATAATAATAACAACAACAACAACAACAACAATAATAATAATAGTCATCATCATCAACATTATTATTATTATTATTATTATTATTATTATTATTATAATGAAAACAATAACAGCGTCGTCAACAACAACAACAACAACAATAAAAAATGTCGAAGACAACAGTAAACACGACAACAGCAATAACGTCAGTAACAATTTTAGCATAAAATGGCGGAAAAACGAAAATGCGTGTGGGCGGAAGTCACTTATTTTCTGCCAAACTTATTGCTACAAGTACACCACCTCCGCCACCACCATCACCACCACCAACAACAAAAACAACACCATCATCACCACCACCACTACCACCACCACCAATAACAACAACACCAACACCACTACCGCCACCATTACTAACAATATTCAACACCGGCCCGCCATCATTATCAGTATTACTGACATCGATGAGGAAGGGGGGGCACAACTGGTGACACCTATAACAATATTACCACCAATGTAACCTTCACAGCAACCACCGCCATCACTACCACCACCACCATCACCAAGACCACCACCATCACCACCACAACCACCACCACCACCACCACCACCACCACCACTACCACCACCACAATCACCACCATCGTCACTATCACTTCCACTGCTAATACCAATACCACTAAGAGCGGAACTAGCTCAACCATCAACAACACTATCCCTAATACCACCATCGTCACTACCACCACCGCCACCACCACCCCTGCCATCACAACCATCACTAACACCAAAACCACTAAGACCGCAACTGGCAACCACCATCACCGTCACTACAACCACCGCTACAACAATTATCACCACCACCACCATCACCACCATCGCCACCATCGCCACAAACCATTACTACTACCACACCACTGCCATCGCAACCATCACTACCACCACCACCAACAACAACAACAACACCACAGAGACCGCAACTAGCCCTACCCTCACCCTCACTAATACCACCATCGCCGCCACCACCATCACGGCTACTACAACCATCATCACCACCACCACCACCATCACTACCATCACCACCACCACCACCACCATCACTACCACAAACACCACCTTCATCACCACCATTACTACGACCACTACCACCACCACCACCACCGCTGAGACCGTAACTGGCCCCACCGTCACGTGTGTCACCTTCACTAATATCACCATCACCAGCACCGCTACTACAACCATCATTACTGCTGCACCACCACCACCATCAACAACAACAACAACCACAACATCAACAGAAACACTTCCAAAAGTACTACAAACTTAAACCCTACCTCTTACACCTCTACTACCTCTCTTACTATTATTTTAAGCCCTAGCTGAACCCCCACCGCTACCACCACCACTAATAGCACCACAATCCTATACAACTACTACTACTACTGGTACCGCTGCTACCAATATTACTGCCACCACTTCCAATAAGCGCCACAGCCAATCTCTGACAACAATCAGCCCTACACGTGTACCACAACCCCACCACCATAACCCATCACCACCACTACAACCAACACCAGCGCCACTAAACCCTACCCTGCCATTTCATTAGATCCCCCGAAAAACATCAAAGGGAGATAACTTCCTTCGCCCTTTATTGTCTTTTCTCTTTTGTTTTTGTTTTTGTGACGCATTTTGTCTTTTATTATTTTATTTGTTTATTTTATTTTTATTGTTTTTTTTTTCAAAAATTATTATAAAAACTGGGTAATGTTTTATTGCAGGAAAACACGGAAACGATTAACAAGACCAACATAGCCAAAAGCGGAACTGTTAGCGCCATCTATTATCGCAACCCACCCATCCACCTATCCATCGCCAACAACAGCACCACCACCACCAACAACCTTACCACCACTACATAGGCACAGTGGCCAACACTAATTTTACCCCACCAACCCCTGATCTCCTTACAACTGCGAGAAAGATACGCGGATGTGTAGAAAAGAAGGGAAGAATGGCGATTGTGTGAACAAAGCTGACATTTTCGAAAATAATTTGTTATAATTAGTAAGGCTATAATATTAGGATAGCATATCAGATTGGTAGAGAGGAGCATTGTCTAGTACCTCATAAAACATAAAACGTAACTAGCAGTACGCACAAGATTGCTTGTAACCCTGTTTTTATCGCATTAACGGAGATGACTGAAAAAGCAAAAGGCAAAAATAAGAGTCCGGTGAGTTTCGAACAAGGAGTGGTTTTTAAGAGCGATCAGAAGACAATTAGAACGTTAAGGCTTTTTTCTTACAGGAAAACACAAGGATCTAATGTTCAATAACAATAATAATTCTTTCATGACCAGCAATTTGGTGGGGGTCGGGTGGCGGATTGTGGGGGAAGCAAGTTGGTTGCATTGATATCTGTAGCTAGCTGGTATTTTTCTTTTCATCGTCCCAGAATGGACTCAGTTGGATTCGATAGGATTGGAACACAGAATGAAAAAATAAAAGACGGAATAAACCCTTTCTATTATAGGTACAAGTGTGGAGGCGCGTGGCTTAGTGGTTAGGGTGTCAGCATTATGATCGTAAGATTGTGGTATCGATTCTTTGACCGGGCGACGCGTTGTGTTCTTGAGCAAAATACTACATTCCACGTTGCTCCAGTCCGCTCAGCTGGCAAAAATGAGTAACGCTGCGATGGACTGGTGTCCCGTCCTGCTGGTAACACATACGCCATTGAAACCGGGAAACCGGGCCCATGAGCCTGGCTAGGCTTTAAAAGGGCGCATTTTTTAAATTATAGGTACAAGGCCTGAAATTTGTGGGGAGGAGGTAAGTCGATAACATCGACCCCAGTGCGTAACTGGTACTTATTTAATCGACATCGAAAGGATGAAAGGTAAAGTCAACCTCGGGGGAATTTTAACACAGAACGCAGCGGAAAAGACGGAATAAATGCTACTAAGCTTTTGGTCCGACTCACAAAGCCTCAAATTTTCGAGAAGAGTGCGAGTCGATTCCATCGACAAAAGTACTCAACTGTTACTTATTTTATCAACCCTGAAAGGAAGAAAGTTGAAGCCGATCTTGGCGGAATTTGAACTCAGAAGATATTCTACAAATAATATTTTATAAGCTTTAAGCTTATAAACAATCCTCCACCGTGTATTGTCTAAAGGAAACAGTCTAATATTGGGACATATTTTCTAGTTTCTTTAGACTATTTTCTTTAGTCAATACACAGTGATCGCTTATAAGCTTTAAGCTTATAAAATATTATTATTTGCAGAATTGTCACTCATCACGGAATCTGAATATATCGCCGTAAACGCATGTGGTTGTATGCAAATGAATACACACACACACACACACACACACACACACACACACACATATATATATATATATATATATTTCATTTCATTTATTTTTTTTTCAAAATGTAACCACGTGTGTATCGTCGGCGATTTTCTTCCTCCGTCTTCCCTTCCTTTGGACTTTCCTCTATTTCTGAAGAAGAGCTTTGCTCGAAACGTCAAATCCTCTTTCCTTCCTTTCTTAAGCGTTTGATAATACAGTACTTGTACCACGTACTCGCGCTATTGCTTTTTCTTGTTTGTTTGGATTCACAATATATATATATATATATATATATATATATATATATATATATATATATATATATATATATATATATATATATGTATGTATATATATATAATCCTTTCTACTATGGGCACGAGGCCTCAACTTTTGTGAGATGGGGCTACTCGACCAGCATCGAATCCAGTACTTATGTCATCGACCCCGAAAGGATGGAAAGCAAAGTCATTCTCAGAAGAGTTTCGACTCGAAAAAAATGCCACTTTTGTTCGGTGTGTTGACGATTCTGCCAGCTCACCGCTTCTGTAATCGTCCTTTCTACTGGAGGCATAAGGCCTCAAATTTGTGGAGAACAGACTAGTTGATTACATAGATCCCAGTGTTTCACTGGTACTTAATTTATCGATGCCGAAAGGACGAAAGACAAAGTGGAGCTCGGCGGAATTTGAACGCGGAACGTAGCGACGGGCGAAATATGGATAAGCATTTCGTCTAGCGTGCTAACGATTCTGCCAGCTCGCTGCCTTCATGATAATAATATGTACATATGTATATATGTATATACATTGTGCGTGTATATTTGTGTGTATATAGGTGTGTATATGCGTGTGTGTGTGTGCGCGCCTGAAATTTTGGCGGAGGAGATTGGTCGATTGCATTGACCTCAGCGCTTACCTGGTACTTAATTTATTGACCCGGAAAGGGTGAAAGACGAAGTCGACTTTGGCGGAATTTGAACTCACCGTTAAGAATAATAATAATGATAACGGTTTCTGATTTAGACATACGGTTACTAATTTTTGAGAGAAGAGATTAAGTCGATTGTCTCGACTCCAGTAATCGAATGGTACACTATGTTACCAATCCTGAAAGTACACAGTGGCGAACTTCATCATGTTTGCCAACCAACGGCCTACGCTGAGCACCAATGATGCTCACTCCTCATAGATTTGTTCACTATTCACTTCTTTTTCTCTGTTTGTATGTCCAACTATGTGCTGAGGGGGTAATCGGTATTTACCATAAGTTCACCACGTCTAAAGCAAACCGCTAATTTACTTGAATATGCCAATATATGTGTGTGTATATGTGTGCGTATGAATATGTATGTATGTTTGTATGTACATATGTATATATGTATATACATTGTGCGTGTATATGTGTGTGTATATAGGTGTGTATATGCGTGTGTGTGTGTGTGCGTGTGTCTTGTTTTGCGGCTTGTGTGTTAATTCATGTATGTAATTGTTAATGTGTGTAGACCAATCATCTATAACAAAGTAATTGTCCAGTTAAAATTCTATTGTGAAAATCTCGGATCAAAGGAAGAAACACACGCACGCGCACACATACACACACACATATACACTCTCTCACATGCACACACTTGTACAAACACATAAACACACATGTATACATGCATGTATAGAAGCACCGTTATTTCGTGCTTACATACACACACGTCTATACGCGTACTTTTCCTCGCACATAATTATAAACACGTATGCTCTAGATGCTGTATATATATATATATATATATATATATATATATATATATATATATATATATATATATATGCTTGTATGTATATATATATATGTTTGTATATATATATATATATATATATATATATATACTCACACACACACACACACATACACGCACCAATCCATATACTTCTATGCATTTATGTGTGAGTGTATGTTGTGTGTATTATGCATGCTAGTATATATATTTATACGTACGAATGTACGTATATGCAAGCATGTACATTTTCTGCCAGACTTAAAGCACAAATATATACACTAGCCGCACGTATGTATGTATATATACATATATATATATACATATATATATATATATATATATATATATATATATATATATATATATATATATATATATATATATATATACATTAAGACATAATTATACATGCTGAGACATATATACATCTGCACACATGTAGGCATTCATACGTGTACTCAGAAATCTTGTATACACGCATGCATTCATTCATAAAACAATACATACATCCTTATACACACGCGCACACGCGCACACACACACACACACACACACACACACATGTATACATATGTACACACACATAGACGCATGTACGTATACACACAAGACGACGCACAAAAGCGAATTGAATGAAAAGAGGGAGCTACTTTACTCAATGGCTACAAATAGATATTGTAACAATGGATTGGTGTTGCGGAAGTTCTCAGTCGAACTTCCGGTTCTTTCCTATGACAACAGGCCAATTATATCTTGAACGGCAGTTTCAGGATGGAAAAAGACACATTTATATCAATAAGAGCTGGTGGTATGCTTGGTTGGTTTGGATGGATGGATGGATGGACGGGAGGGCTGGTTATTTCTAGTGGTGTGAAGTTGGTGGCGTGAAGAATCTTTTGTCTCCATGTTTCTGTCTTTCTACGGCAGCTGGAGAAGCTTGTGAGTGATCACAGTTCTGAAAAGAGGACAATGAAAGGTTCACCCGTTCGATTCCTGCGTGTAACTCTTAGCTCTTAGTGCAACCTACAAACTTCGGTTAAAATGTTTAAAGTAGTGAAAGTAAATTGAACAGAATTAACGACATTGACATTCCATAAGTTCATAAAGAGAACAGAAAGAGAACTATGGAGATTCCTTGATTTTCATAAACAGAAGTCCTTCGAGTCCTTCAACATGTCGTTCCCTCAGGCATCTACTTGTATTATACCATCTAGTGATATCATAAGTGTTTCAGCAATAGCAGTAGAGGTACACACCAGCGTCTTAATATGCTCAGCAACAAAACAGGACCACCAAGAAGGCAATTTGGTGTATGCATGTCGAAGCATGATAGCTACAGTACATGTGAGCAAATTAATAAGCCTGTATGACTACATGGATAACACGTATATATATATATATATATATATATATATATATATATATATATATATATATATATATATATATATATATATATATATATATATTGTTATGTATATCTATAATATAATTAAGGGAGAGAACTTACAATGTTTTCTGCATGTGGCGAGATAAACGTTTGTCAACGACCTTTTGGCAGAAGTGAAATGATGTAGGTATGTCTCCATATATACAGGAAGTGAGCATGGGACGAGACAGGTAATCTCGTTTACTTCCTGTTAACGAGCGAGGCACGTAATCTCGTTTACTTCCTGTTAAAAAGGAGAATTGAGAATACAGTGGGGCTTGGCGCGGATAGTGCAAAACAAGAGAGGGAGCTGCATACGGATCGGACCGTTCACCATCTACCTTGAAACAATTGAGGACTGGGCATGAAATTATTTGGGTATTATACCTGTTGTTACACAATCTCAATCTTTGAGCATTAATTTCCTTGTTTGAACAATTTCTGTTGTTGCGATCAGAAGTTTACCCCTTTTATACATAAGTATTTGCCTGATCGTAACAATATATATATATATATATATATATATATATATATATATATATATATATATATATATATATATATGTTCAATTTACAAGGAAAAATCCAGAGGAACAGTGACAAGATAGCCAAATGTCGCATATGCGTCAAAGAAATTATTGTTAATTCCGAGGAGAAGTGAGATGTGTTTTGGAGAACATAAGACTAATGGAAAATGGAGACAAACGCACACGATGTTATATAATCATTTATATCACAATATCACCGACATGTGTTTCGAGTGATGGATTAAAACGTTAGCGCGCCGGGCGAAATGCTTAGCGGTATTTCGTCTGCCGTTACGTTCTGAGTTCAAATTCCACCGAGGTCGACTTTGCCTTTCATCCTTTCGGGGTCGATAAATTAAGTACCAGTTAAGCACTGGGGTCGATGTAATCGACTTAATCCCTTTGTCTGCCCTTGTTTGTTCCCTCTATGTTTAGCCCCTTGTGGGCAATAAAGAAATAAGAAATAAAAAAAAACGAAAAACCTTGTCTGACATCTTTCGGACTCAGTCAATTGACCGCCTTCGTTTGTGTGGGTATATATATATATATATATATATATATATATATATATATATATATATATATATATATATATATATATATATATATATATATATGTATATATATATATATATATATATATATATATATATATATATATATATATATATATATATATATGTGTGTGTGTATATATATATATATATGTATGTATGTATGTATATATGTATTAAGCATTTATCTTTTTCTTGTTTCAGTCATTAGACTGCGACCATGTTGGCAGGCGCGCTAACGTGCAACACATGCACACATATATAGAAGATACATGTATGTATTTATGTATGTATGTATGTGCCTAGACATGCATACTTGCATATATATATGTGTGTGTGTATGCATATTTATGCTTCTATGCATGTATGAATGTATGTATGTATGTATGTATGTATGTATGTATGTATATAGTTATGTATATGTGTTAGTGCGTGTGTGGGTGTGTGTGAATCTATATCTATGCATATGTATATATATTTGTGTGTATATTACGGTATATATAAATGTGGTATACACATCAACGCGCACAAACACACACGCACACACGCACACATACATACACACTCACATACACACACATGCGCACACACACACACACATACATTCGTGCAAACAGATCCTGACAATACTGGTGCCAATTATCAAGCCCCCCCCACCAAATCCACCGCAAAGACGACTACCATTACCACAACTAACCCCACCACCACCACCACCACCACCACTACTACTACTACTACTACCACCACTAACCCCACCATCACCACCACCACCACCACCACCACCACCACCCTAATTCACATTTCCGCCTTCCTATACCCTTTAATGACTCATTAATAAGAACAATCTCCTTAATTTGTCATGTCACCATCGGATGCCATTGTACAGAGAGACTACCTTCTAAATATATCGAATTTCTTACTGCTCCTCTGTCATTTATCATAATGTTCCTGACCTTGTCTGAGAATAGATCCGTAGATAGGCTGATATATCTTTAGATATATATGTACACTTCTCCCCTCCTCCTCTTGCTCTCTTTATGTATCTATCCATCAATCTATACGTTTGTGCGTAAGCGTGTCTCTCTGTCTGTGTGTATATATATATATATATATAAGTGTGTGTGCATGTGTGTATGTATGTATGTATGTATATGTGTGTGTAAGCGTGTATGTATTACTTCGTTAGTTACGTACTAGTGAAGAGCACGTGGGAGTACCACCACTGTAGTTTTCGCTTGACTGTAATACCATTGCTTTAATTTTCAAGCTGAAGTGGCAGTCTTCAGACGGAAGTGTAACAAACGAGCATTTGAGTATTTGAAATTCCTTTTGGAAATCTTCTTTGGAGACGATTAAACATTTTGGCACGAAACCGCAAGTAACGGAAAACTAGTAAAATAGTATATATTACATTGCAGCAGATTTAACACACACATATATATATATATACATATATATATATATATATATATATATATATATATTTATATAAAGGGCATTATTACAGAAAAATAATAACGCCACACAGTGGACCTTTTTCTGTAATAATGCCCTTTATATAAATATAAACGAATAATTATATTCTTGGGAATAGAAATTTCCCTTATGAATTTTTTTACACACTGGCTTCTTGATAAAATTCTTGTAAAAGAGTTTTATCCTTTTTTGAATATATATATATATATATATATATATATATATATATATATATATATACTTCCGGTTGTTGTTGTTATTGCCCGTCTTTACTTTCTGATTTCAAATTCCGCCGAAGTCGACTTTGCCTTTCATCCTTTCGGGGTCGATAAATTAAGTACCAGTGAAACGCTGGGGTCAATGTAATCGACTAGTCCCCTCCCATCAAATCCAGATCTTGTGCCTATAGTAGAAAATATTACTGTAATTATTATTATTATTATTATTATTATTATTATTATTATTATTATTATTATTATTATTGAAGCGACAAAGAAAACAAACAAAACCACGAAAAGAGAGAAACAAAAGGAGATAAGAATCAAGATATCATGATCACCTTCAGCTTTAGATGATGTATTAGAAAACAATTAATCTCTGCAGATTAATGTATTTATTTTATTTATTTATGTACTTATTTTATTTATTTATGTATTTATCATATTTATTTATTCATTTATTTTTTTTATTAGATACCGAAACAGGTTGTGACATCTGTTAATAGTGACATTTGTTAAACCATTGATTTTTCGCGTCACATATCCACACACAATCTTTCTTGGCCATTTTTCCATATTCTCTTCAGCTGTTCTGGTATCTTAAGAATCTTGTAAGGAAAAGTCGTAACGAGATCTTATCTCAATCTTCTATCTCCAATCCCCGTTGCAATAACTTTTGCAGTCTCACCTCTCACCCTTTTACGACATCATCTTTCATCTACGCAGGCATTTATTTTTCTTATTGTGCAGGAGTGGCTGTGTAGTAAGTAGCTTGCTTACCAACCACATAGTTCCGGGTTCAGTCTCACTGCGTGGCACTTTGGGCAAGTGTCTTCTACTATAGCCTCAGGCCGACCAAAGCCTTGTGAATAGATTTGGTAGACGGAAACTGAAAGAAGCCTATCGTATATATATATATATATATATATATATATATATATATATATATATATACACATATATATATTTGATTATATGTATTTATTTTCTTTTAGTTAACAATTAACTCCAACAAAACAAATTGGTTAATAGATACCAGGGTAGCAAAGATCACAAAATAACTGTGTTGTAACTCCTGTTTACGAGGTAGAAAATCCCTGTAATTTGGGGTATTTTGAATAAATATAAAATTTTATAAATGGAGTAATACGCATATGTTAAATTAATTCTTTTATTTCCGACATATGTTTCGAAGATTACAAATGGTTCCTTCTTCGGGGAAATTCATAAGAGCCAACTTAACCGTAAGACATTTTATCCGAATGTGACAAATGCGGGTAGAGAAGATTGCTACAAATCTTATTTGAAAAAAAAAACCGTTGGAAAATGCAACGCTACGAGACAGTACGTTGGACAAGGATGGAAGAAAAAAAGGAAAAATAGAAAATTAGAATTTAAAAATCTCTTGTATCAAGTAACAAAGTTTTGGCGTCGTAAGTTTAGGCTGAGATGGTTGACTGACCATGTCCATACAATCAAAGCTCTGAATGTTTTGTGCTACGTATTTGTTAAGAATGAATACGTGATTAAATTAATAAACCTTTTGTACGTTTCCCACTACGTCCGTGCGTTAGTGTCACGTGACAGTATATTTTGCGTCAATAAATACACACACACACACACACACATATATATATATATATATATATATATATACATATATAAGTATATATACACATGCATATATACATACCCACACACATATATATTTGTGTCTGTATATATATATATATATATATATATATATATTATATATATATATATATATATATATATATATATATATATATATATATTGGTATATATATATTGGTGTGTTTACGTCCCCGTAACTTAGCGGTTCGGCATAAAAACCGATAGAATAAGTACCAGGCTTAAAGAATAAGTGATGGTGTCCATTTTCACTCGACTAAAAATTCAAGGCGGTGCTCTATTTTATCTAAACTTTGGTTCCTAATTCCAAATCTGCCCTTAGATTTCGCGTATCGAAACAATTTTATTTAGAAGCGAATTTTCTTTACTACCGTAATGCAATATGCATATTTGTAGAAGAGAATTGCCAGTTATATGATTTAATAGCTTGCATAGTCAATTTAGCTGTTTTATGAGAACTATTCGTTTTCACCTATATATATATATATACATCATTATATTTACATATATGGAAATTCGATATATTTTGTAAAAACAAATGTATCTATATTTTTTATAAAATTAGCATATTTTTTATAATGTTGTAGTCATCTTTGTCCAACTCAACCAAAGAAAAGACAGTAAAATGCACCAAATGTCGCTGAAATGATATTTATAATAGTCAATAGTATTATGTTTTTGGTATAAATACATCATTAATCTACAACTTCAGTCCTTTCCGTGCTCATTCGACATCTGAAGATATAATCATAAGCATTAAAAAAAGAGGTAAGTTCAGTAAGTGTACTTTCGAAGGAACCGACTTTCTCTTCTTAGTCTCTCGAGCATATTCCCTTACTTGTTTCCCTCTTGGATACCAATAATAATCTGCTATCACATTTGAATGCCATTATCCCGGGTATATATATATATATTTTTCATTATATTTTAAATTTTGGTCGAGACACTCTCCTTGTTCTTTACTAATATTCTCCAAATAGGCAAGAAATTATTAGTCAAAATTCCTTTTGATATGATATACTTTAAATCGCAAATACAAGCAACCGAAGGATCTTTCGGGTAACGTTTCTCGATAGAATGAGTTTCTCAGAGAGCAAGGACTCTTTCCAGTTTGAGCTGTAACTTCTCCGAATTAAGAGGTCACACGTTCGATATTACAGACCAGAAATCAGATTGCCATAAGAAAGAATCTAATGCAGTTTCTTCAAGCCCAGCCAACCGACAGGAAACTTGGGAGGAGACCAAGAAGGAAATGGATTATATCCATTGGTCACGCTTGGGAACCCCCTAGGAAAGTTACTGGGAGTTGCTTCTTATAGAACCTTCTGTTGGATGTGCCCCACGTTTCTACCCCAACAACTCTCCCAGGAATAGTGCGTGGTAAAAATGGATGGATGGATGGATACTTATATTACATGCTAGCTTCCTAAGTTCATGGTTTCGTATTTGTTGCTGTCCATTTTTTTTTTTTGTAATTTCTGTGAAATATTATCTAGGAATTTATCATGAAAGATTTAAGAAAGCACTTTAAAAGTTAATCTCTCTTTAATATTCTCATTTTCGGCCCAGCAAAAACATCTTTCTTCAATTTCTATGGCTTTGGACCAGGAAATTTTTCACACGTATCTTATAAAAATGACGTGATCTTCATCAGACCAAGTTTCATATGAAATACTGAGAACAAAATGTGTTCTGCTTTTACTAAGAGGAAGTGTTTTTGATATTTGCTGTCCAATATCGAAATCTCTTCTTTCTGGACATTTCGTCTTCAGACAGCGATAAGCTTTAGCTCACTGCTCTACAAAGAAAAAAGGTATTTAATGTAACTGGTTTGCTCATTAATATGTTAATCACTTTTCAAATGTCTACTAATCACCCAAATGTGTTCGATGTACATGAAATTTGTCAGTACTATTTTCGTGGGTTCATCACTTTCTTAAATGTACAGATTGGCACATCAATACTGAAGCAAGCACGTTCTAATTACTCAACAAAATAGAATTTAAACACTTCTATCAGTTGCTATTCACCCCATTCATTTTTATGATGCTATTTCACAAACCATTTTCATCAAGGTGGCAAAACAATGCCACATTCCATTCTGAAGCACTTCACAGAAATTTGTTTAGCTCCATGGAAACTAAATTTTAATCCCAGAGGAGCAGGCTATATTGATTCAACCTAGTTCCCTTCGAATTCTGCTGAGATCTTTGAAAGATTTAAATCACACATTAACTCATATAAATTAGACCAGGTGTAAGTAGACTGTGTATACGTTTTATCCTTAGTGCTTTCCTGTGGAATGCAGTTGTCAGGTTCGATAATAACATCTAAGCCATTGAACAAGGAAAGCGGTACTATGGCTTCAAGCAAATTTGAGGAGTTTCTTTCTGATTGTTAGCTGCCTCCAGAAATATCAAACATACAAATTTACCAATCTACAGGATGGTTCCTAAGCTTTCACCCGAACCACTGAAACATACATGATGACTCTCCACTAGTGACTAACGAAGATCGTCACTGACCTTTAAGAATATGGTGAGCAAATTTATTTTTTACATTTTTTGCACTTGTGGCTCCGCTGGTGACTAATGAACCCAGCCCTTAATAAACTTGATAAACACACACGCGCAGATATTCAGATATTGCAGACCAAGCTTCTTCCAATCCCATTATACAATTAGACCACTGTCCTATATTTACAACGCATGTTCAGCAAAATGGTAGGCGACTATGATTTCACTTCATCACCCATTTTCTCTTCAAAATAGATGAAAAATGATTTTACAAAACCTGTAACAGGTTCCATTTGGGTTCTTATCACAAAAGATCCACAAATATCCGGAAAACATCCAGCTGATCCGCACATTCTCCGCTATTAGTATTAGTCACGTTTGATCCCAATCCTTATCATATCGCATTTACAATATATGGTAATATATAGTATTTCATCACTGTCTGTCGATCAGATCAAGATTATGGACAAGCAAGGTATAATTAGCAAGTCATGTTTTTTTTTTATTAATCAGAGAAGATCTAGGATTATTTTATCCAATGCGGACATCCTTTTCCTCTTTAATTGGAAATGATGAATTTCTGGGCATCGTTTGGCTGAGGTAGATCCAGCAGTATGATAGACGTCTTCTTGTCCACCTAGTTAAAGTGGCTACTTCAGCAGGATGCATATCGATACTTAAGTAGATCATTGCTGTCCGTGTTAAATGTGTGTGTGTGTCTGTGTGTGCGTTTGTGTGTGCGTCTGTGTGTGTGTGTGTGTGTCTGTGCGGATATATATGTATATGTAAATACATATATATATATATATATATGCATGCATATACCTTTATATATAAGTACATATAAATACACACACACACCTATCTATATAGGTACATAGATGAATACATTACTTAGATAAAATGATGCAGATGTACTTATATATATATATATATATATATACTTATATATATGTACATATATATAAATATATATATAAATGAGAGGAAAAGACAATTTTTTTTTTCTTTTGCCCTTATTTATAAATGTTTATAATTTTCACCTCAAAAGGTATTTTAGTGTGCTGGCCACTGATAGAATTTTTTGGGAAAAATGTTATACTTAGACGTATATATATATATGTATGTATGTATGTATGTATGTATGTATGAATGTATGTATGTATGTATGTATGCATGTATAGATAGATAGATATATATATAGATATAGATAAGCTGACCACTACATTTATATTTTTTCTCCTTGTTTTTCTCCTTGTTTCTTTGTGTTCCTTTCAGTTGAAGAGCATAGGCTCGAAACTTCAAAGACTTTCTCTATTCCCAAGCGTTAAACTAATACATCCATTTGTTGTTTACACCACTTGTCTTCGTGTGTTGTTTTTTTTTTCGTAAATTCTCCTATAGATATATATGTATATATACATATAAGAGGGATGACCACTAAGTGGACGTTCATTTTGCTAGAGATGGACCACCTATGGTCTGACCACTAAAAGATACAAAATATAAAGATTAATCAAAGACCGGTTTCGTTGTCACCACTTACGTAATTACTTACGTAATTGTCCGCAGCTCTTCAGTATAATCATACCGAAGAGTTGCTGACAATAACGTAAGTGATTACGTAAGTAACTACGTAAGTGGTGACAACGAAACCGGTCTTTGATGTGCAGACACATACATACATACATACATACATACATATTGGGTTGGTGCATAATTATTGCGGCTTTTTTGCAACTAATTTTATTCAACTAGAACAATACCAACATGTAAAAAAAACAACTTTAAATGATTATTCCGGCATCTACTTCAATTACTGCTTCCAGACGGCCAAACCATAATTTAAAGATATTTTTGCTAAATACTGTCATTGTTTTTGTTGAATAAAATTTGTTGAAAACAAAAAAAAAAAAAGCCGCAATAATTATGCACCAACCCAATACATACATACATACATACATTGTTAGCACTACGTCGCTTACGACGTCGAAGGTTCCAGTTGATCCGATCAACGGAACAGCCTGCTCGTGAAATTAACGTGCAAGTGGCTGAGCACTCCACAGACACGTGTACCCTTAACGTAATTCTCGAGGATATTCAGCGTGACACAGTGTGACAAGGCTGACCCTTTGAATTACAGGCACAACAGAAACAAGAAGTAAGAGTGAGAGAAAGTTGTGGTGAAAGAGTACAGCAGGGTTCGCCACCATCCCCTGCCGGAGCCTCGTGGAGCTTTAGGTGTTTTTCGCTCAATAAATACTCACAACGCCCGGTCTGGGAATCGAAACCGCGATCCTATGACCACGAGTCCGCTGCCATAACCACTGGGCTATTGCGCCTCCACTCTACATACATACAAATGAGGAAACAATCTTAGAAGAAAAACGACGAGCAATGTTGGTGCAGTAAAGAATATGTAATTAATAACAGCAAACGAAAGATGTGTATGGGTGAGAACTAAATACGAAAAGAATATAAATAATAATAATAATAATAGTAATACGACAAAATTTAAGAGACAGTGGCAACAATAACAACAACAGCTATAACAGCTAAAAGAAACTGTCAGTTGAGAGAAAGGGGGGAGAAGTGGAGAGAGGGTGTGTAAAATAAGCAGAGAATGAAGGTAAAGGATATTTCGAAAAGGTCAGTTCTTTCCAGAGCCAGACAGCTGTTATTTACCTATATAGATAAAGTTACATATTTACATATATACATGCACACGTATGTATGTATGCATGTATGTATGTATGTATGTATGTATGTATGTATGTATGTATGCTTGTATGTATGTATGTAAATATATATATAGGGAAAGAGAGAGAGAACGATAGATAGATAGATAGATAGATAGATAGATAGATAGATAGATAGATAGATAGATAGATAGATATACAAGCAAAGTGCAAGATATCCAGCTGAGTAGGAGGGCAACGGGTCTTAGTATACGAGTTAGCCTTCTCCTAGAGGAATCCCTTGGCAAAGACCAGGGATCATCCCTGATGCCCAGTGCGCTACAGCCCCCTCGGCCACTAACACGAGTATTCCTAAGTACCGACGCACACATACATACATACATACATACATACATACATACATACATACATGCATACATACACACATACATACATGATGACTCTCCACTAGTGACTGACGAAGATCGTCACTGACCTTTAAGAATATGGTGAGCAAATTTATTCTTTACATTCTGTACACTTATGGCTCCGCTGGTGACTAATGAACCCAGCCCTTAATAAACTTGATAAACACACATGCGCAGATATTTAGATATTGCAGCCCAAGCTTCTTCCAATCCCATACGTTTTCAAGCAGCTAGTTTAAATTTTGTTTTCTCGCCATAATAGCAATAGCGAAAGAGGTGATATGATATGGAAGACGCGTGGAAGAGGTGTCGCATCAGGCATCTACGTCTCCGGACATGCTTTAGTGAATCCCTCTTTATATCACCTAAGAGTAAAAGCATGTCTGGAGAGGAAATGCCTGATGGTAAAAAAGTACGAAAGAAAATGGAAGAAAGTAGCCCGAATGTTGAGTATGTAAGTGCCAAATTAAGCGGAGTAAAAAAAAATAAATGAGACAATAAACGGTGCAACGCAAGAATGTGGTTGGTGGAGTCAAAGCCATTCCGCGTCCATTAATTTTTTGTTTCTCATTTCTCATTCGCAATTATAATATATTTATTCATGTAATATCATTTGATAAGTCCCCGACCCCATTTGTCCCTTGTATTGTCTCCGTTTTGTTTAACCCTTGTGGTTTTAATAAAATCATCTCTTTATTCTTTACTCTTTCACTTGTTTCAGTCATTTGACTGCGGCCATGCTGGAGCACCGCCTTTAGTCGAGCAAATCAACCCCCAGGACTTATTCTTTGTAAGCCTAGTACTTATTCTATCGGTGTCTTTTGCCGAACCGCTAAGTTACGGGGACGTAAACACACCAGCATCGGTTGTCAAGTGATGTTGGGGGGACAAACACAGACACACAAACACACGCACACGCACACACACACACACACACACACACACACACACATACATATATATATATATATACATATATACGACGGGCTTCTTTCAGTTTCCGTCTACCAAATCCACTCACAAGGCTTTGGTCGGCCCGAGGCTACAGTAGAAGACACTTGCCCAAGGTGCCCACACAGTGGGACTGAACCCGGAACCATGTGGTTGGCAAGCAAGCTACTTACCACACAGCCACTCGTTTCAATTCACGAAGAATTTAAACGTTTTTTTTTTTTTTCATTTTTTCGACAACAAACACTCCTTGCTCTGCTTGTTTCCTCCATTAGTGGAGCTAACAAGTATTGCTTTCCCTATCGACATCCCATATTTCATATGTTTTCAACGTGAACTTTACACAATCGTAGTCTTGGTTTCTTCGGGGGAAGATTTCCACAAACAAGTTCACCATATAGCATCCGCTTAGTGATCCTCCGATCATTCATCAAAACAAGGATGGTTGTGCACCATCGCCTCAATGCTCTAGACGTTGGCTTCCCTCAAGACCTCCATGTCTGCATCCTTGTCATCCCTGGGCGGGGTGGTCACAGCTGGTTTGCCTTTGATCATAGATCTACCTGATCAAGCTTGAATTGCGGCTGATCAACATTATAATAAATTACAAATTTTATAGTACCAACAACAGCATCAGCAAGTCCATTACCACCAATGCCAATACCAATATCACCACAACCACCATCATACCGCCACCAGCACAAGCAGCAGCATCACTAACATCATCAGCTTCCCACCACAACTACCATCACTATCACCCCAAAACCGACATAAACACTACCACCAACACAACCACCACAACCAACACCATCACCACAACCACCATCATCACCACAACTACCACCACCAAGACTACCACCATTACTACCACCACCGCTACCACTACCACTGCTACTACTGGCGGGCCACTATCAAACCATTACTAACCTCACTATCATCACCAAATCCACCAACAATACCACCATGGCCACTACTACAATTACTGCTACTACTACTTCTACTACTACCATTGGAACCACCAGAACCATCACCACTACCATAACCATTTCAACCAGCACAAGCAACAGTACCATTAACACCATCAACCACATCACCATTGCCACAAAAACCATGGACACGATCAACACCACCATCACGACCATCCCTACTATCACTACTACCACTGGCACCACCACCACCACCACCACCATTACCACATTCCTACCACTACTACCAACGCCAACGCCGCCACAACCACTAGCGCCAGTAGCACCAATAATTCTGGTACTAGCACTGCTATTACGACCCAACCACCACGAACGACACCAGCAACACCACCACCACCACCACCACCACCACCACCGTCACCACTTCAACAACAACAACAGCAACAACTCGCACCACAACTGCCACAACCGCCAACTCCTCCCAACCTCCCAATCACCACCACCACCAACAACAACAACAACATCAATACCAACCGGCAATCAGTACCGCCACTAACATCGTCATTTAGCGCCATTAAATATGAATACATTATCGAGACCCGGCTTTATTCGGTTATGTCTTTGACAGTCAAAGACACGAGCAAGATGTTTTAATTGGAATGATTTCAGGGAGCAGGAAGGATGTGAAGGGGGGGGGGGGGGGCAATGGAATGGGTAATCTGCCATCAGCAAAGGTAGAGCACTCTCTATCTACCCATGATCTTTTAAGTTCCTCCTCCCTGTATATATATATATATATATATATATATATATTCATTCTTTTCTTCTGTATGTACACAATGTTTTTTGAGTGGCTTTACATGAGACTTTTGAGAGGTTTTTATAGTTTTCTATAGGCGAGAGAGGGAAGCGAAATTCTCAGTTATCTTGTTGTGTATCCATATTTTTAATGTCAAAATTGTGATGCGTTTTTTTGTTTTTATAACGATGTTGTTATTATTGTTGTCGCTGGTTGTGGTGGTGATGGTAGCGGTGGTGGTGGTGGTGATGGTAGCGGTGGTGGTGGTGGTGGTGGAGGCGACGACGGTGGTGGTGGTGGTGGAGGCGACGACGGTGGTGGTGGTTGTGGTGGTGGTGGTGGTTGCGGTGGTGGTGGTTGCGGTGGTGGTGGTTGCGGTGGTGGTGGTGGTTGTGGTGGTGGTGGTGGTGGTGGAGGCGACGACGGTGGTGGTGGTTGCGGTGGTGGTGTTATTATTGCAGCTGTCTTTATTAAAGATCACATATATACACGTGGATAGATAGATAAGTAGATAGATAGATAGATTTCTTTTAAGAAGAATCCAAATAATTAAGGAAAATAACATATACAAACATATATCCACATACAGATAGATAATTATAAATATATATATATATATATATATATATATATATATATATATATATATATATATATATATATATATATATATACATATATATATATCACGAAAATGCATGCATTATGGGAAGTATAACTGCTCTGAAGGAACAAATGCATGCACACACACACACACTCACGCACACACACACACTCACACACACACACACACACACTCACACAAATACACAAACACACACGCACACAGACATACACACACACACACACACACACACACACAATTGCATACACAGACATAATTATTTATTTAGACCACTTTCAACACGCCACCAACGTCACCAGCGCCATCAGCCGTCGTTCATTAGACACTTTCCTATTTTTTTCTTCTTTATACGTTTATTTTTTTCTCAAAACTAAATAGCAATACATTAGAGACAAGTGACGACGATAGAGAGAAGACACTAAACTCCCCCGTCCATACTCCATCCATGCCAATCCATCAAAAACCGATTTCATTATCCGGCAAGGTCCTTCTTCCCTCCCTTCACTCATTCAAAAAAAAAGCCGTCTCCACATCACACCCCGTTCTGACAGTGCTTCCAACTATCCCTAATACATATGCATACATGCATACATATATACATACATAAATGCATATATATATATATATATATATATATATATATATATATATATATATATATATATATATATACCCTGTATATAAAGCGCACGTACGTACATACATGCAAGCACGTTCAGCAAAGACGTCGCGGAAACTCTGGCAGCGCGCGAAGTTACCACTTAAAGATGATATGATGACTGTCTACACATCATCGTAATGAATGACGTTCGGTCGTTTCCGCCCGTTGGCGGATGATATCGGGAGGACACGTTATATATATATATATATATATATATATAAGTATATATATATATATATATATATATATATATATATATATATATATATATATATATATATATATATATATATATATATATATATATATATATATATATATATATATATACACATACACGCACTAACATCCATACATCTATATATTATATAAATATATATATATATATATCCATATATGAATATAAAAATGTATGTAAATATATATATATGTTTATATGTGTGTGCGTATATTCGTGTGTGTATATATTCGTGTGTGTGTGTGTGTGTGTGTGTGTCTATAAGTACATAATGTTTTTTCTCGTGGCATTTCATTCTGTGATTTATAGTTTCATGTCAGTTTTTTACATTTTTGTATAAAGTTCTTCGTTTGTCTCTAAATATTTCTCTCGTGTTCCGTTAATTGCGCGTGTTTACACACACACACACACACACACACACACACACACACACACATATATATATATTCGCGTGTGTGTATAAGTGTGTGTGTTATACATCATAATACGTATTGCACATAATATATTAATATATAATACACACACAATTATTTCTATATTCGATTTTGTATATTATATTGATATATTCCATTATCTGCTTATATATTCCTAATAATATATATATATTTTTTATACCTATTTTATTACATATTGTTCATGATCATATATTTAATAGTTTGTTTCATTTTTTAGATATTATTTTCTTATATATTTCATGTAACTTTGATATTATTATTATTATTATTATTATTATTATTATTATTATTATTATTATTATCATTATTATTATTATTATTATTATCATTATTATTATCATTATTGTGGTGGTGGTGTTTGCTGGTGTTACCAAGGCGTCCTACTGACGGAATCGTTAGCACGCTGGATGCAAGGCTTAGCTGTATTTCGCCCGTCGTTTCGTTCAGAGTTCAAATTTCGTCCGGATCGACTTTCCCTCTCATCAATTTGGAATCGATAAAATAAGTTCCAGTACAGAACTGATTTCAATGTAATTGACTAGCCCCGCAAATTTCACACCTTGTAGAAAGGACTATTAAAGCGGCGCGCTGGCAGAATCGTCAGCACGCCGGGCGAAATGCTTAGCGGTATTTCTTCTGCCGCTACGTTCGGAGTTCAAATTCCACCGAGGTCGAAATTTGCCTTTTATCCTTTGGAGGTCGATAAACTAAGTACCAGTTACGGAGTGGGGTTGATGTAATCGACTTTCTTCCCCACACCCCAACAAATTTCAGGCCGTGCGCCTATAGCAGAAAGAATTCCATAACTTAAATGACCGCCGACTTTGCTTTCATCCTTTCGGGGTTGATAAATTAAGTACCAATTCCGCACTGGAGTCGATCTAATCGACTGGATCCCTCCCCCAAAATTTCGGGCCTTGTGCCTAGAGTAGAAAAGAATATAGAAACTAAAAGGTTTTCATGCCTATATTGTTATTCTTGGTTAAAATTGAACAACCAGAGACAGTGTGGTAAATTGTCTCTTTCCAATCTCCATTCGTTTTGCTTCGTTCTATGTTTATGATGTTGCCTGATGAAACGGTTTTGATATATATATATATATATATATAACGAAGCAAAACGAATGGAGATTGGAAAGAGACAATTTACCACACTGTCTCTGGTTGTTCAATATATATATATATATATATATATATATATATATACACAACACATACACAGATGAAGATAACGATGAACATATATATATGAGCTCAGGCAATGATGTTTAAAGACAGAAAGACAACGTAATTAGCAACGATGTTAGAGAAGTGTTTATAATGTACTTAAGTCTCCTATTTCAATGAACCAGATACTCCTCGTATCATCTTCCTTGCTTAAGTATGCACACATATATATTTACAGATATATAACATACCTGCACACACACGCGCACATATATACATACATGTTGTGGAGGCACTAATTACCGTTCAAACCTATCCTAGCCTTTGCTTGCTCCGCAGTTGGACTGACTATCAATCATTCAATCAAGAAAATTACTCCTATAATCAAAACGGAAATAGAATGCGCCTGCGCTGACGGAGTTACAGGTTTTATAATCGTGCACATAAATGTTCACATGGCTTACATAGTTCACATATGCACATGAAGATGCACACGCATTTATGCACACACTCACACACATACAAACAATATCATGCACATATGTATATGTAAATATGAATGTAGTTCCTTTGTCTACCTCTCTTTCGCTCAATTCAAAAGTATTTAACTCTTATTTCTTGCACGATAAGTACTTCGGCACCATCAAGTTACAATTAGTGACGATAATTTTTTTCCTTTATGATATTATATTGCGCCTAGCTGTGTATATTAATTTTAACACACACACACAGATATATATATATATATATATATATATATATATATATATATATATATATATATATATACAGAGAGAGACAGACAGAAATAGAGTGAAGGTTATTTGCCTACATAATGTGGCAGTCCTGGTTAGGACGATTATTACTGTTATTTAGCTGGCAAATAATCTTTACTCTAGAGTACTGTTATTGAATGTCTCTTTTTCAGAGATTTAAAAATAATAATTTTAAATAAATAAATACAGATAGATAGATAGATAGATAGATAGATATACACATGCATATATATATATATATATATATATATATATATATATATATATATAAATTCAAAAAGGGATAAAACTCTTTTACAAGAATTTTATCAAGAAGCCAGTGTGTAAAAAAATTCATAAGGGAAATTTCTATTCCCAAGAATATAATTATTCATTTATATTTATATAAAGGGCATTATTTGTATATATTTTTGGGACAATACGGTGCGGATGAACGAAATCTAGATTCATTCTAGTAATCGCGAAATCGGCCGATACACAGTTAAGTTTATTTAAAAGAAAGTTGGTCGTCTTCTGTTGGTTGTTTTTCCTCGCATTAGGTACTAAATGTAATTATTTTGAGAAGTCCACTGTGTGGCGTTATTATTTTCTGTAATAATGTCCTTTATATAAATATAAACGAATAATTATATTCTTGGGAATAGAAATTTCCCTTATGAATTTTTTTTACACACTGGCTTCTTGATAAAATTCTTGTAAAAGAGTTTTATCCCTTTTTGAATTTATTTATCAAATATATACACGGTATATATTCAATGTTGAATGTTTATTCCTGTCTCCACATGGGTACCCAGAAGCAACTCGGAAGTATTCCCGCTTCTTTGATGAAGATATATACAGATAAACTTCATTCCCTTTACTCTGTCGGATACGTAGGGTGTTCGTTTTTGGTGAGGTGAGAATTCTGTTTATTTGTATATATTTTTGGGACAATACTGTGCTGATGAACGAAATCTCTCTCTCTCTCTCTCTATATATATATATATAGCTGTAATTAGCAAAACCATATGCACGCACACCCATGGCGGTGGGCAACTCTGTATACGATTCTGATGATTACGGTTAAATTACAAATCAGGCTGATGAGGAATAGACAAATGGTAAGAATTTGTTAAATCCGAAACTAGTTCCTGTTTCATAATGCTTTTTTAGGTGATTTTCAATGTCTTGCCCGCTCACGTTTTTGGTATGCTGCTATATTTCATATTGAGAACATTTTAGGTCTTAATAGACACAAGATGTGATCTATTTCTAGCGCATTAATTGTCCACGTTAGTGGTCGACGTTATTTTACACACACACACACACACACACACATATATATATATATATATATATATATATATATATATATATTAAATTTCTTTATGGGAAACATATATACAAATAAAGGTTCTATTCTATTATGTCGGACACAGTCTAATGGTAAAAATGGATAAACATACCCCTGTTGTACAATCCATTAATGTGATATCGCCTGAAGAAACGGGTCCATGAAGATGATCAACTTCATGCCCACGGATACTACAGACTGCATTGTAATCATCCTAGGAATAAGGATTGTGATCTTAAGAGACAAGTTATTTGTGGAAACGCGCGTAGTGATGCATTAAATGTTAATAAATTCCATCCAAGGATTATTGTCATTATTATTATTATTATATGAAAACAGTCAAATCTCACTTAAATTACACAGTGTTATCTGAAGAACAAAAGAACATAGCAGTAATGTTGATATAGAAGTAAAAAGAATAAGGAAAACCTCGCCGTATATATATTTCTGGTTAGCGCTTTAATACTTCTTGCGTTAGATATGTACAGCACTGGTTTACATATTCATTTTCATTCAGGAGGCATTTTCGGTTATTTAAACGCTATCCTTAAGAAGTTCGCTTTGTTCTTACATTAGCCAGTTTATATGGTCTCGATTATTGGGGCCGCCTTGAATCACTG
>NC_142938.1:19803888-19808888 GCF_046866305.1 Octopus bimaculoides | reverse complement strand
TTGTTGTTGTTGTTGTTGTTGTTATCAATGAGTTGTACCTCCCGTAAAGCAAACACAACGTCAGCCTAAGCTAATTACCCATCAGAATAGACCTAACGATAATGATAATAATAATAATAATAATAATAATAATAATAATAATAATAATAATAATAATGAGAAGAAGAAGAAGAAGAAGAAGAAGAATAGTAATAATAATAATAATAATAAAAATAATAATAATAATAATAATAATAATAATAATAATAATAATAATAATAATAATGAGAAGAAGAAGAAGAAGAAGAAGAAGAAGAAGAAGAAGAAGAAGAAGAAGAAGAAGAAGAAGAAGAAGAAAAATATTAAGAAGAAGAAGAAGAATGATAATAAAAATAATAATAACAGCAACAACAATTCTTTTTTATTGACCACTGAGAGCTTACACAAAGAACAGGATGATACATTACAATATGGTATGGTGTGGGGTAATATCAAGGTGTGTCAAAAATGGCCTGGTCCACCGTCGGTTACGACGATGGATGTTCCAGCAAATGCGATCATCAGAACTGTCTGCTCGTGAAATTGCTGTGCAAGTGCCTGAGCACTCCTCAGAAACGCATGCTCTTAACCTAGTTCTCGGGGAGATTCAACGTAACACACAATGTGACGAGGCTGGCCCTTTGAATTACAGGTACTGCTCGTTATTGCCAGCGAAGCTGACTGGAGCTACGGGAAATAAAGTGTATTGCTCAGGGACACAACGCACCACCAAGATTCGAACTCATGACCTTACGATCATGAACCAAATCCCCTAACCATTAAACCACGCGTCTCTAAACAGTAAAAGGCATATTAAACAATAAAATAACGAAAACAAATAAAGAAAAGAGTTAAACAAAATATTTCTCTAAATTGGTGGAGACTTCTGATGAGGATTATTCTTGGAAATCCCATAAAATCACAGACGCCTTGGCTACTAGAGCAACTGTCCTCTCCCGATCATTTACCTTTCTTCCTCTCAATCTACGGATTGACTCTCGGAGTAGGCCCGTGCACTCGGACTAGCTTTGAGATATTCACCTGCCTCTCCACAAATTTGCAAGTATCCTACAATCTAACATTTCCAAATAAAATATGAGAAAGTTAATGAGGGCATGGCCAAAGAGGAAGGTGTCTGTCTTCACCCCTTTCAATATGGTCTACCACACTCTTTAGCTAAGGCCACCATACAGATAAACACCGACTCATAGACTGCGGATCCCAGGCCGTGACTGATAGATAGGAATTAATAGCCTAGGGATCTAAACAGTGACTAATTGGCCATAACCCTAGATCAGTGGTTCCCAAACTTTTTCGGGCAGCCACCCCCTTGACACCTAGGCCACATTCCTAGTGCCCCACCCCAACTAACCATCACAAACATAGACCTCTTTCTAAAGCAAATTCAAAGGAACTGTATTTCACAAATAAAACTTAACGAAGTGAACCCATTATTTTGTTGTTTTGACATGAATCGCCACCCCATTAAGGCCCCAATTTTTACATGAATCGCTACCCCATTATCGCCCCAGTTTTCTTCAACGCATCCCTTGGAACTTTCCACCGGCCCCAGGGGGGACAATATCACCCACTTTGGGAACCACTGCCATAGATGGTGACTCATAGGCTGGAGTCTTGACCATAACTCAAAGGCTGGAACCATAGACTGTGTCACATCGGATGGCACCTAGAGTGTGACTCATAACCTGGGACTCTAGAATGTGACTCAGAGACTGGGGGGTCCTAGTCCGTGACTCGTAGACTGGGGCTCTATCGGTCGCCCATAGGCTTGTGCCTTAGACTTTGTCGCAGTCTTGGAGGTCATATATCATGACCCATATGTTGAGTAATTAGACCGTGACTGAAAGTCTGGCGTTCTAGACAATGACTCGTAGCCTGGGGTACTAGACTGTCACACACAGGTTGCGTCTCTAGACCCTGACACATAGGCTGAGGCCCTAGTCGGCGAGGCCCTAGCTTCTTAGACCTTGTCTCAGGCTAGGGTCATAAAACGTGTCTCAGAATGTAAAAACCGACGAAATGCCGTTAAGCATTTCGCCCGACCTGCTAACGATTCTGCAGAATTTTCGCATTAATAGTGGCATCGATTTCTATTAAGTATACAAGCTTTATCTTCAAGGAATTTAAATTGAGTTTATAAGTCACATTGCAAATTCTGTTAATATCTGTAAATTAATAAAAATTCTCATTTACAGTATAATAATCTACTAATGGCACAAAGCCTGTAATTTGTCGGGAGACGGCTATTTGATTGTGTTGCCCCAGTGATCAACGGGTAGCTGCTTCATCGACCTCGGCGGAATTCGAACTCAGAGCATAAATCTGAAAGAAATGCCGCTAAGCATCTTGTCTGGAGTGCTAACGATTGTGCTAGCTCGTCAGCATTTTTCACCATAATAAAACTCGGGATTTTCGCGATTTTATTTATATCTAAAATGAAAATTCTCTTGAGATTCAAAGTGTTTACAAGCGAGTCCCTCTTCAGAACCTACTACATGCTGAGAATCAAAGGAACAGTTAGCGGAAGGGCATCATGTATGGTGTGAAGGGAAAAGAGGGTGCTCCAACCGTTGTTGTTGATCAGGAGATGTGAGTGATATATTGGACAGCTCAAATAGAACACGCGCTACAGCTTGACCAACATTAGCTGGGTCTTGGGTGAGGATGTCTGATCATTGACGATGTTTCGAAGTGCATCACGAAACGATATATGTGAAAAGAATTGTTCATCACACATACTAACATGTTGATTTCAAGTTTTGGCACAAGGCCACCAACTTTGTGGGCGGGGCGGAGTAAGTCGATTACATCGACCCCAGTGCTCGACTGGTATATGTTTTATCGACCGCAACGCTCAACTGATATTTGCTTTATCGACCCCGAAAGGATGAAAGAAAAAGCCGATCCCAGAAAGTAAAAAAACATGAAATGCCGCTAAGCGTTATTGTGCCAGTTCGCCGCCCTAAAAACATATCAAATTATTGGGTTGTCCGGAAAGTTCGTGCCGATTTTTAAAGGAAAGAAAAGGTCAATAAATACTTGCCATTACATTTTTAATCAACCAAATATGAACCATTTTGTTGCACAATGCATCTCCAATCTTCCCTTTAACTTGAAAATACCCTCTTCCTGGAATTGAGGTGGTTTCATGGCAAATAAGTCGAAAGGTAAGCTACTATAAATCGGCAAGAACTTTCCGGACAACCCAATATTAAAAATATTAAAATTCATATAACATCAGGCGCAGGAGTGGCTGTGTGGTAAGTAGATTGCTTACCAACCACATGGTTCCAGGTTCAGTCCCACTGCGAGGCACCTTGGGCAAGTGTCTTCTACTATAGCCTCGGGCCGACAAAAGCCTTGTGAGTGGATTTGGTAGACGGAAACTGAAAGAAGCCTGTCGTATATATGTATATATACATATGTGTATATATATATATATATATATATATATATATATATATATATATATATATATATATATATATATATATATGTATGTGTGTGTGTATGTTTGTGTGTCTGTGTTTGTCCCCCCAATATCGCTTGACAACCGATGGTGGTGTGTTTACGTCTCCGTAACTTAGCGGTTCGGCAAAAGAGACCGATACAATAAGTACTAGGCTTCCCAAGAATAATTCCTGGGGTCGATTAGCTTGACTAAAGGCAGTGCTCCAGCATGGCCGCAGTCAAATGACTGAAACAAATAAAAGAGTAAAGAGTATCAGTTTATAGTAGGGCTTTTCCCGAATAAATCATTTGCAAACCCAGAAAGATTTTGAAATTTAGAGGCTTTGTTTTACAATTTCATAATTAATTACCAACGGTTTAATTTCTTTCCATATACAGATTTCCCTAAAGTGGTTATTTACGACAAACATCAAGTTTTTCATCACGTTTGACGACCTACTTTTAACGTAACTTCGAAGTAACTGTCAACTTTTAAAAACATGAATATTTAACTTTGCTTCACAAACTGAGTTCTATAAAAAGTTAATGATGTTTTTTCGTTGTGTTTATGTAACTGTGCGAATGTGTGTGTGTATGTATGCGCGTGCGCGCGCGTTCTATTGTGTGTGTGTGGTAGGTTGGTTGTGTTTGTGTGTGTATGTGCGTGGACGACTTGTTGATTTATCTATTTATTGATCGATCGATCGATCTGGTAAATCATTCAAACTCTTTATCCTTTATCTTTCTTCTTCTTCTTCTTATCTTTTAATCTATTTAAATCACCACCACCGCCATTCCCACCATTACCATTACCACCACCACCACTACCGCCATTCCCAACACCACCACTGCCATTACCACCACGACTGCCATTCCTACCACCACCACCACCACCACCATTCCCACCACCACCGCCATTCCCACCACCACCACCACCACCATTCCCACCACCACCACCACCACCATTCCCTCCACCATCACCGCCATTCCCACCACCACCACCACCGCCATTCCCACCACCACCACCACCATTCCCTCCACCATCACCGCCATTCCCACCACCACCGCCATTCAAACCACCATCACTTTCCTACTAATACCACCACCATCACCTCTTACTAACACCACCACCACCATCACCTCTTACTAACACCACCACCACCACCACCACTACTACCACTACAATTATCTTTAAATCCAACTAAAAGTGCTGCCACCAATACCAACATCAACAAGTACGACAACACTTGCACCATAAACACCATCACCACCGACAACAACACTAACATCAACACCGCTACTTTCTTCACATCCCACAACCATCATTACTACAACCTGTACTGTAACCAATGCCTTCACCTCCAGCAATGACAACATCAACATGACCAGCATGATGTTTCCATTCGCTCGGGAGGTCGACGGTCGCCCTCAATGATGTTGGCTTTCAAGCGACAAGTGGCCATTCCTAAAATGTGAAAATCCCTTGTAAACTTGTGTTTTGCTCATGACAG
>NC_142938.1:19791388-19798888 GCF_046866305.1 Octopus bimaculoides | reverse complement strand
CATCAGTGATATTGTCGATGATATCAAATCACCATTAATTCAAGCACCATCATCATCGCAGCCACCGGTAAAGGCGGAAGCGGTAGGTGGTGGGGGGAGTTTGTCGGCGGAGGTGGTGACGGCAATGGCAGCAACGACGGTGGTGATGATGGTGGTGGTGGTGTTGGTGTTGGTGGAGTTGTTGTTGTTGATGTTGTTGTTGGTGGTGGTGGCGGTGGTGGTGGTGGTGATGGTGGTGGTGACAGAAGCAGTGCTAGCGGCAGCAGCGGCGGCGGCGGCGGAGGCGGCGGCGGCGGCGGCAACGGCGGCGGCAGCGGTGGTTACAGCGGCAGCGGCCTCCTCCTCCTCTTCCTCCTCATCAACATCATCATCATCATCACTATCACCACCACCGCCGTCGTCGTCGTCATGAACAGTCTATCCTCTTGGTGCGACGACATTCTCTGACATTTCGCTAAAAGTCAAGACACAACATTTATACCACGGCTCAAACACCGCCTTTTTTCTTTCTTGTTGTCCTTATAATTCTTCTTCTTATTGCTGTTGTTATCGTTGTTCCTGTTACAGCACTTGCGGATTTCTGTGTGTGTGTGTGTGTGTGTGTGTGTGTGTGTGTGTGCGTGTTTCTTTCCTCGTGATTCTTGTTTTTGTCGTTACTGGCGCTGTTGTTGTTATTGTTGTCGTCTTTATTGACGGTGTCGTTGTTGTTGTTGTTGTTGTTGGTAATGGTGGTGTTGTATTGTTTTTGCTGTTGTTGTTATTTGTTATTTCTTGATTTTTTTTGTTTTTGTGTTTTTTGTCCTTTCTTTACTCTTTACATGACAAAAGTTGTTCTGTAAATGAAACCACTTCATACATCATGCAACTAATAACCTTTCCTCTGCCTTCTCTCCTCGCCATGGTCCGCATCCCCATCACCGCACCTCCCTCCACCTCTTCCTCCTCCTCCTCCCCTCTCTACACTTTAATCTTTTTTTGCTGTTGTTTTTTTTCTTTCGATCGATCTTTATTTCTTTTTTGCGCTCCAACATACATAAACACATGCATGCATAAATAAATACATACATACATACATACATACATACATACATACATACATACATACATAAAAACGTACATCATACATGCCGATCTACCTACCTACATACATACATATATATACATGCATTTATACAAACATAATACATACATACAAACATGCAAACATACATAAATACATCCATCATCGATGCATACATCTATATATACATACATACCTAATTACCTACGTACCTATATACATATATACATATGTATATACGTACGTACATACATACATATATCCATACATACATAATACAAACATGCATACATAAATACTAAATACATGCATCATCTATGCATACATGCATATATACATACCTACCTACATCCATACATATATATACATACATACATAATACATACATAAATACATGCATCATCTTTGCATGCATACATATATACATACATATATACATACATACCTACATACATATGTACATACATAATATACATACATATATACATACATATACATACATAATGCATACATACATACATACATGCATACCTACCTACATCCATACATATATACATACATATACATACATACATACATACATACATGCATATATGTATACATTCATACATACAAAACTGCATATATGCATATATATATAAGGCTATGTATATATGTGTGTGTTATAATTTGAAAGCAAATTTTAAAACAAAGCAAACAACGAAACTTTCACCGACAGATTCATTATTGAGCGTAGAGTCAAACATTATTTTATTTTATGCGCCCTTTCAAAGCCTAGCCAGGCTCATGGGCCCGGTTTCCCGGTTTCTGTGGCGTATGTGTTCCCCCCAGCTGGACGGGACGCCAGTCCATCGCAGCGTTACTCAAGAAACAGGAAGTAAGAGTGAGAGAAAGTTGTGGTGAAAGAGTACAGCAGGGGTCGCCCCCCCCCCCGCTGCCGGAGCCTCGTGGAGCTTAGGTGTTTTCGCTCAATGAACACTCGGTCTAGGACTCGAAACCGCGATTCTACGACCGTGCGTCCGCCGCCATAACCACTTGGCCATTGCGCCCCCAAATGCGCCCTTTTAAATCCTAACCAAGCTCATGGGCCCGGTTTCCCGGTTTCAATGGCGTATGTGTTCCCCAGCTGGACGGGACGCCAGTCCATCGAAGCGTTACTCATTTTTGCCAGCTGAGTGGACTGGAGCAACGTGGAATGTAGTATTTTGCTCAAGAACACAATGCGTCGCCCAGTCGAGGAATCGAAACCACAATCTTACAATCATGATACTGTCACCATAACCACTAAGCCACGCCCCTCCACAGAGTCAAACATATTATACTATAAATACACGTTTATATGTCTGCTGCCTAGCTCTACAAAACGTTTTTCCGTCTCTTTTATCTTTACTCTGACAATCAGCCGTAAGTGATTTACCCCGGTTTATAACCCAAGTGGTTAAAGACACTCTGTTACTGGTATTATCATCGTTCTAAATTTTGTGTTGTACCTACTTAGTTTGATGCTAGGTTTTTTTTTTGGGGGGGGGGTTGTTCTTTACTCCAACTATATTGTGTGGCATGCGAAGTGGTTGATAACGGCGGCAAAAGTGTTTATATTTCGAGCGTTCAGCATCTGTCACTGTCTTTATTGCAGATCACTGATGAAGTGCGTACAGGCATGCAACATTTTTTTTCTACAAATTATATATAAATATTACGGCGTTTTCCAATCGACAAAAAATGTGGAATTACAATGGGAACCCGAACTGCCCCAATGATTGCGAATCTTGTAATGGGTTACCTAGAACGTAAATTATACCAATCATCACTACAACAATATGGCATCTCATTTCATTGCTATTTAAAAGGGAACTGGAAGAGGTATTTAGATGATTGCTTTATACTTTGGAAAGATAGCATGGACAAACTCCTCGATTTCAAAATAATGCTCAACACTATCAATAGCAACATGCAGTTCACCATGGAACACAGCAATAAGCAACTCCTTTTTCTTGACATCCTAATTGAAATAGTCAATAACCACATCGAAAAAGATATCTTCTATAAACCCACAGATTCAAAACAATACCTATTATTCAACTCATTCCACCCCAAACACATAAAAATTAATATACCTTATAATCTAGCGAAAAGAATCTGTACCATAGTTTCGGACTCCTATACTTGTGAACGAAGACTCCTTCAACTCACATCAATACTAATCAGGAGACATTACTCAACATCATTGATAAATGATGGGATTAAACGAGCAAAGGAAATAGATATACGAACATTAAGGGAAGTCAACCGAAATACTAAACCAGACTTAAAAATACTCCCATAAATCTCCACACATAACCCTTGAAACAATGAAGCCTTCAATATTATCATCCAAAATCCATCCATTCTCACAGGAGATAAAGTAATGAACAAAATTTTCCGCTCACACAAAATTACCAAGAGTAAAATGCCACCGAAATCATTGAAGAAAATATTAACCAACTCAAGACTATATCCGTTAACAACGGAGCTAAAAGTGAAAGAATGTGGTCAGCTTAACTGTGGCACATTCCCCCACCTTTTGGAGGGTACAGAGTTACACTTTAAACGAGGTGAAATGTTTTAGATTAAATCAAATTTCCCTTGTGCATCAGAAAACCTAGTATGTGACATTACCTGCTTAGGGTGTGGTTATCAATATATTGGCCAAACAGGAATATCACTCCGTCGAAAAACCACTCTTCACAAAGAACAAATCCGCCACACCCAATACAGACAGATATAGGTCAGTGGACACAGAGAAAGGTGTACTAGGAACCTTAAGTCTAACTTCTTAATTTTCCCCTTCTTTCAATGTTCACAGAACACTTCAGTACAGCAAAGAATAAACAAAGAAGCAACTTTCATTAATAAATTTCATCCAAAACTTAACATGAACACAAAACATAATAAAAAAACACTACTAACCTTATCAATAATACCACTAACCTCTATGCATCCCATACACCATTCATATTACAGTATTATATCTGCCCTAACTGCACTACATCCAGAACTACTTACCTCCCTTACACATAATCTTTTTACTAAGGGACTAGTAAAACCACCATCGTTTGGTAATCGGTGCGCATTCAAAGCCAGTGAACAATAATTGACGAAACCGGTATGACTTTGAATCCTTTTAACAATTCATAATAATGACTTTTATTCCTCTTAATTCTACCTCAGTTCATCTAATTGCATATATATTTATCGTAACTTTTCGTTAAAAGAAGCCTTTATTTTTTTATATCCTATGTGCATTTTCGATTTTTTGTTTCTTACTTCCCCATATCTTTCCCCTGTGTAGTTTCTATTTTCTTTTTGAAACATATTTCTATCATATATATATATATATATATATATATATATATATATATATATATAAGCAACCGGAAGATTGCTTATATATACAGATAGATAGATAAAGAAAGAGAGAAAGATACATAGATAGATAGATAGATAGATAGATAGATAGATGTTTTGATTCACCCTAACATATGTACTCAAGCAAGCACTATCAAACACACATACATACAACACATATCACACAACACACATCTGTACACCTTCCCTCCCTCGACACTCTAACCGACTTCACCCCCACACATCTATTACCAAGAACCCTAAGTGGACATTTCGTTTCAGTAGTTTGTCGGTAAGAGATCGTATTATTTCAAACGCCAAAGTCTGAAACTTGAGACAACGTCTGGCACTGAAGACATTTTCAGAGAAATGTTAAAAGGTTATCTCAGGAAAACCGCATGACAAGAGGACATGGAGGTCTACTTCATTTTGTTAATGTTGTTGTTGTTATTATCATTATTATTATTGTTCGTGGTGGTGTTATTGATCTAGTTAGTGTTGATTTTGTTATAATTTACGAAATAAATGACTTTTTATTTCAGTTATATGTGTATTATATATCTATCTTTCTACCTTTCGCCCTGTCTATTCTCTCTAACTTTCTCTCTATGTGTGTTTATATGTATGTGCGTGTGCGTGCGCGTGTGTGTGTCTATATATATAAGTATATATATACAGTACGAATGTATAAATGCACATATACATATATGTATAAAGATATATATACATGCACAATATATCTAAAAATGTGTGTGTGTATACAAACATACATATACACGGATATATTTATTTATTTATATATATATATCGTATATATAAATATGTAAATGTATATGTATATAATCAGATAGCGAGAGATAGATACGGATGTATATACATGTGTATATACATGTGTATACATACATACACACATACATACATACATACATACATATATACATACATACATAGATATATACATACATGCATGCACACATACATACGTATGTATAATGAAGAGTGTCAGCTTACATTTGAGATGTCTGTGTATATATATGTATATGGGTGTGTGAAAAAGAGAGAGAGAGAGAGAGAGAGATGGAACGAGCGAGCGAGAGAGAGAGAGGGGTCAGGAAGGAAGAAAGACGGAAAGAAAGTCCAGCAGTATTGTCTGTCAATGTGCTTGGAGTCTTTAAAAAGATATATTAAACAGGTTTTATACACATACATATAGATAAATACACACCGGTCTCATTACATACATATACATACATCAATATATATATATATATATTTCAACACACATACGAGCGAGCTTCCAAATGTCCTGACTGCATTTTGTAAACAAGTCAGCTGTGTGGCAACCCGTGTTCAAAGTACCCTTACAGCCATCTCCTTCAATGTGGAATAACAAAGTTAGCAGGTCAGCTTATTGGATGTTGAGTAGTGATATAGTAAAATTGCAATAAGCTAGCACAATTATAAATGTTTCTACTACAAAAAGTCTCGAAACCTCTGGAATGGCCCTCGTGTGTGTGTGAGTAAATATAAATACCTAGTTGTACACACATACATACATACATACATTGTTTGTTGGCATTCCGTCGCTTACGACGTCGAGGGTTCCAGTTGATCCGATCAACGGAACAGCCTGCCATGAAATTAACGTGCAAGTGGCTGAGCACTCCACAGACACGTGTACCCTTAACGTAGTTCTCGGGGATATTCAGTGTGACACAGAATGTGACAAGGCTGACCCTTTGAATTACAGGTACAACGGAAACAGGAAGTAAGAGTGAGAGAAAGTTGTGGTGAAAGAGTACAGCAGGGTTTGCCACCATCCCCTGCAGGAGCCTTGTGGAACTTTAGGTGTTTTCGCTCAATAATCACTCACAACGCCCGGTCTGGGAATCGAAACCGCGATCCTATGACCGCGAGTCCGCTGCCCTAACCACTGGGCCATTGCACCTCCACACATACATACATACATACATACATACATACATACATACATACATACATGCATGCATACATACATACATACACACACACACACACACACACACACACATACATACACATTATCCATTCAGTAGTTGATATCGTCATAATGTTGGTATCGACTACAACCTTGAAGTTCTGAACTTTAAAAAATATGGGCAATAAAAGTCCGCCAGAGTTTATTGCTTACGTCGCCGTGTAAGATAACTAACGTTTTTGCTGGTGGACTACTTTCGGCCGCGTAACGTTAAAACCCGGCATCCACACATCTAGTGACCGGGATATTAAACAAAGGCTGTGGCCAGGTCTTAACCACAAACCACATCTACGCAATCATTTTTTTTGCCGTGCATCGACCGGCCATCTTCTCGCCTTCCTTCCTGCCTTCTCCCTAACCTCCCTTCGTCCACTAACACCATCATTACCACCCCGCCGCCACCACCACCGCCATCATTGATGACTGGGTCATTAACCCGAGTAGTGATAAACAGAAATAATGGTTACGAGTCAGTATTCTGTCGTCGTTTTTGTTTTGTTTGTTTTTTGTTTTCTATCATTATCATATTCTCCGTGTCCGTTCGTTTAACCGTCTTGCATGTTACAGTATCATGAAATATGAATTTCAATATGGCGGCTAGCGGTAATGCTCTGGCAGTAGTGGCTGGTGGTAGCTTTGTGATGGCGTTTGTTGTGTAATTGTGGCTATTGTGTGTGAGTCGTTGCCGTTGAATTATTGTTGTGATTGGTGGGGGTGGGGTGGGGGTGGGGTGGGGGTGGGGGCAGAGGAGTGTAATGATTACGAGTATTACGACTGTGGTAATAATAATTGTGGAGTGATTGTTGGGATTAATATTATGTGCAGTGTAGATGAGGTGGCGGGGGTTATAAAAGCTGGGTGAAAAAGGGGGAAAGGAAAAGGAGCATGTGTGACTCAGTGACTCCGAAAAGGAGAATACGTGAAGGTGGGGGCACACTTATATATATATATATATATATATATATATATATATATATAGAAATATATATATATATATATATATATATATATATAGAAATATATATATATATATATA
>NC_142938.1:19771388-19783888 GCF_046866305.1 Octopus bimaculoides | reverse complement strand
ATTAGATGAATGCATGCAGAACGGTTTCATCGCTCTTCGTGCATCTTAGACAGGACCGTCTAACAGCACCTCCGGGCCTGTAGAGCTTGTCCCGAACCTACAGGGTCCCGGTTGCATTACCAGTCCCAGGATTATTGGATATTATCGAAAGACTCCAGTCCTAAAGTTCTCTAGAAAAGCCAACTAATTGATCTCCCCCGACATCCAGAGTCTCCTTCCAAGGACGTTGTCGGTATTGCTCGCCACGGATCCCCTACAGAATACCAATGTGGAATTTCCACCGACCACATTGTCCGACTGGCAGAGGGCTGTGAGTGATAATAATAAAAGCTTTTTTGTTTGGCACAGAAGCGATATATCACAAATAACAAATATACTACAACACACAAAGTTAAATGATATTGTAGTAACAGCCAGAAAGTGGACGAGAACAATAAGAACAAGATGGCGAGGAGAAAAATACAACAGCAACTTCATCATCATTACCATTATCGTCGTCGTCGTCGTCAAACACCACAACAGCGCAAAGAAGTCTGCGACAGAATGGAAATGACATTTCGTGTGTAAGAATATTTGTCTAGAGCAAAGATAATAGCCTCACGTTTGGTGAGCAAATTGGAGAATAAACAGATCAGACGCACAAAACAGACGAGGGACATGAGAAGCAAATAAATATATAAATAGATCGATGGATAAAAATATATTTTGACAGATAGGAAGATTGAGAAAGTGGATAGACAGACAGATAGACAGTTAGATAGTTAGATAGATAGATAGATAGAGAGAGAGAGAGAGAGAGAGAGAGAGAGAGAGAGAGAGAGAGAGAGAAGGTGAGAGACAGACAGATTGACAGATAAACAGACAGATAGATAGATTGATATATATATACACACACACATATATATATATATATATATATATATATATATATATATATATATATATATATATATATACACACACACATATATATATATATATATATATATATATATATAGCGATACAGATAGACAGACTGATAGATAGATAGATAGATAGATAGATAGATAGATAGAGGAATATATATATATATATATATATATATATATATATATATATAGAGAGAGAGAGAGAGAGAGAGAGAGAGAGAGAGAGAGAAAGAGAAAGAAAGAGAAACAGACAGACAAGCAGACAGACAGACAGACAAATAGACAGACAAATAGACAGACAGACAGACAGACAGACAGATACACAGACAGACAGACAGACAGACAGATACACAGACAGACAGATAGATAGATAGATAGATAGATAGATAGATAGATAGATAGATAGATAGATAGACAGATTGAGAATGGTGAGAAAGCGGAGAATGATGGAAAAAATAGATACTTGTGCGGCTGATAGATAGATCGATAAAAAAGAAAGGAAAGAAAGCAAGACCTAAATAAATAATAATAAAAAATCAAGAAAGACCTTAGTGATAAATAGAAGGGAATCTCGAAAGCATGTAAACAAACAAGCGAGAGCAAACAAATGAAAAAACATTAAGATATTAAGAATGAAAGATTGTAAACAAAATTAACGAGAAATGAAGCAAAAATCGACTAAAAATACAATATAAATAAATCTTAAAAGTAAAATGTAAAGAACAAATAAATATATAAAGAAGGGGAAAAGATAAAAGAAAAATAAAGAAATGTAATGTAAAAGGAATAAAAATGAAAGAAAATGAAAGTGAAAATAAGTAAAAGATAAGGGAGTCGCGTGAAGTGAAGAAAATAGATGAAAATGTATATAAAAATTGAGGATGGGGAGGAGGAGGGAGAGGGGAGGGAGAAAGAGACCGTGAGAAGGATAGACTGATAGAGACAGAGGGATAGAGAGAGACACAAGAGGGGAAAAGAGAAAAGGGGGAGAGATGGGAAGGGAGAGAGAGATGGGAAGAGAGAGAGAGGAAAGAGGGGAGAGAGGGTGAGAGATAAAGAGAAAGAGACAGTAAGACTGACAGACAGATAGAGACAGAGAGACAGAGATTGGTAAGGGAAAGAGAGAAAAGGAGAAAAGGGGAGAGGGGAAGAGAGGAAGAGAGAGAGAGAACGGGAGCGAGAGAGAACGGGAGGGAGAGAGAGAGAACGGGAGGGAGAGAGAACGGGAGGGAGAGAGAGAGAACGGGAGGGAGAGAGAGAGGACGGAGGGGGAGAGATGGTTCGGGAGAAGGAGAGGGGAGAGAGAGAGAAAGAGAGGGAGAGAGAGAAAGAGAGGGAGAGAGAGAAAGAGAGGGAGAGAGAGAAAGAGAGGGAGAGAGAAAGAGAAACAAACAGACTGGCAGACAAGATAAGAGAGAGAGAGAGAGAGAGAGAGAGAGAGAGAGAGACAGATGGACAGAGACAGAGAGAAATGCAGAGAGAGACGCAGAGAAAGGGGCAGAGAGAGGCAGAAAGAAAAGGAGAGGACAAGGTAGAGAAAGAGAGGTAGAGAGAGAGAGAGAGGTAGAGAGAGAGAGACGTAGAGAGAGAGACGTAGAGAGAGATAGACGTAGAGAGAGAGAGACGTAGAGAGAGAGAGAGACGTAGAGAGAGAGAGAGACGTAGAGAGAGAGGCACAGAGAGAACCAAAGAAAGAGGTAGAGAGGCACAGAGAGTGAGAGAGAAAGTGAGGGAAGACTAGGTGGCGAGAGAGAGATAATGAAAGGAATAGAGAGGGGGTAAGAGACAGAGATAAATGGAGAAGGAAAGAGATAACGATTAGTAATGAGAGGAAGAGGGAGATAGAGAGCGTGAGAGAGAGATAGAGAGAGAGAGAAGGCGAAGATGTATATGCACTTTGTATGTGTATATAAACACACATATACACATTTACGCACGCACTCATATACATATATATACATACATACATATATATATATATATATATATATATATATATATATATATATATATATATATATATATATATATATATACATAAACATAATGAGAGGAAGAGAGAGAAGGTAGCGGTGGAGGGGGGGCAGGAGAAAGACGTGTGGCGGTGAGGAAGAAATTGTAGTAGTACATACAATAAATGGATAAGTAATTAGACAAAGAAAAGGGGGAAAAAATGGAGAAAGAAATCAAAAATAAACGAAGATGGAGTAAAAAGAAAAGAAATATTATGGTAAATGGTATCATCTTGTTTTCTTTTGTAACCATTTAATTGAATTATTTGCTTTTCTGATGTTGTTATTGATGTTTTTGTCGTTTTGTTTGTTTGCTCTCGTTCTTCATTTGCTAACGTATTTTTTTTTCTGGTGGGTTTTTTTTTTTATCATTTTATTATTTTTTATTTTATATATTTTTTTTTCTGTCATCTTTTGATATCCACTTTGAAAGTAGACGTGGCAAAAATTGATGGAGTGATGGAGTGTCGGATTTAAAACAGTATCTTTTGTTGTTGTGGTTGTTGTTGTTGATGTTGATGTCGATGTTGTTGTTGATGATGATGCTGTTGGTGATATGGTTGTTGCCGTTCGTGTTTAGCGTGGCGAAAATTAATGAAAATGATAGAACGGTTAAACACATTTGTTTTTGCTTCTTCTATGTTGGATGAGTTTTTTTTTTTCTTTTCTTTGTTTTATTTTTCAACGATGTGTTTAGGATTTGAAATATTTGGTGGAGTTTTAAAAACAAAAATAACTAACAACAAAGCTAATTTAAATACATGCTGTCCCTCTAACGGTCACAAGGGAGATAATCATTTCGTTTATAATACGAAGTAGGATCAAAAATTTTAAACTGAAATTACGAAAATATATGCATGGCGTTTATCTATTTGATTCTTACATTGTATAAAAAGATTTCTTTCTTCTTGTCTTTGGCCAGTAAATATTATTTCCTATTTGCTACTATCTAGAAATCAAAGGAAATGACTATTATTCCCTTCAAACTTTGCTTTTGTGACCTGGACATCAATGTTTTGAAACTAACCTCTTTTCCATCACATTTCAGACAGATTTAGCACTGAGTTGCTGAAGCAGGAACATCATTGGAGGAAATATTTTGCTCAGTACCATAGATTTGCTTGTCAGTTGCTTGACCATAATCACTTGAACAAGTCCCTTAGTGGCTGACAATATGTTCATCTCTGATCATGTGCAGGAGTAGTGGGGGAGCATCACAGCCATATATTGAGGGAGATTTTTGGGGGCTTGAATAGATGTAACAAAAGCAAAGTTGGAAGGAAATATTATCCCTTTTTCATACTTTCTAGGGGTAAGCAAATAAACAATAACGGTTACTACCCAAGGACAAAAATCATCTTATACAGTGTTATTCGAACTGACAGAATCGTTAACATGTCGGACAAAATGCTGCCAAGCATTTTGTCTATGTTCTGAGTTCAAATTTCCGCCTAGGTCACCTTTGCCTTTCATCCTTCCGCGGTCGACGAAATAAATAACATTCAAGTGCTATGATTGATGTAATCGATTAACCCCTCTCACAAAATTTCGGCCCTATGTCTATTGCTGAACGAATCTTTAAAAGCGGGTGGCTGGCAGAATCTTTACCACGCCGGAGCAAAATGCTTAACAGCATTTATTCCGGCTTTCAACACTTTAGTCGAAACATTTCTTTTTTCTGTTTTTAAACCTGTTAGCAATCCATAGAGCGAAATCTAAGCACATTTATTTTATAGTGTTTAAGAGGACAAATTTGTTAATATGCAAACGCTTTAGTTTTTCCTCGTATTTAACATTACGATAGCCATATGTCGAGCTTGACAAATATGATAAAGGTAACGTGCAGTGCGAAAGATTCTGTCAGATCGCCGCTTTGCATCTTACATTATAATGATTGAATCTGGAACCATGCGGTTGTGAAGCAAACTTCTTACCAAACAGCTACGCCTGCGCCTATGTAGTTTAAATATATTCTTAATAATATTCTTAATAATTCGTCCACGTAGAACAGCGAGGGTCCATACAATAACGTATCTAATTTCTCAATACGTTCTGGCAGAGTAGAACGTGACATGCTGATCACTACTGTTTCTCATCATTAAAGAATATCCCTCTTTAGACAATGTGTGTTCACAACACACGCGATTCACTGATGTGGGGAGGTTTGAAACATTTTGACGTTTCAACCTCATTGTGAGTCTCCTCAGTCAAAGCTGCCGATGAATCTGACAAGAGTGCAAGCTCTTGTTTATAGAAATCAGCAAACCAATTATAAGTATTTAACGATGCAATATGATGTCTGCCAAACAGAAAATAATTCATATGATACATGCGGCACACCGAGAAAATAAAAGACGTATTTATTCATACAATAACGTATCTATTCATTCTCAATACGTTCTCGATTCGAACAGCAACATTTAATCACTGTTTTTTTTTTTGGGGGGGGGGGGTCATCACTGGAGAATAACTCCTCCTTTTAGATGATAAGGTAATAGTTTGAGCGCCGGAAAAATATTTTGCGCTCTTTTATCCAACTCTTTACGTCCTGCGCTGGGGTCAACTTTGCCTTTTATCATTTTATGGCCGATAAAAAATATACCCACCAAGTACAGGGGTCTCTCTATTTGCTGGTCTTGGACCTGAATCAGAAACAGTTACTGCCATTGTAGATGTTGTTATTTTTATCGTTGATGTTTAGTCCTAAGCCACCACTGATTTAGCTGACTTACGTTCGAAAGCGTTCCCCCTATGACCATCTCATCACTATTTCAGTCATAGTATTTTTAGGAATGTGGAGGCGCAATGGCTCAGTGGTTAGGGCAGCGGACTCGCGGTCATAGGATCGCGGTTTCAATTCCCAGACCGGGCGTTGTGAGTGTTTATTGAGCGAAAACACCTAAACCTCCACGAGGCTCCGGCAGGGGATGGTGGCGAACCCTGCTGTACTCTTTCACCACAACTTTCTCTCACTCTTACTTCCTGTTTCTGCTGTGCCTGTAATTCAAAGGGTCAGACTTGTCACACTGTGTCACGCTGAATATCCCCGAGAACTACGTTAAGGGCACACATGTCTGTGGAGTGCTCAGCCACTTGCACGTTAATTTCAGGAGCAGGCTGTTCCGTTGATCGGATCAACTGGAACCCTCGACGTCGTAAGCGACGGAGTGCCAACAACAACAATATTTAGGAATACATTATTAAATGTTGTCTCAACACTTCCAACACCATCAAGCAACGCGTCATTCGACCTGCAAGAAATAGCAACCAAATTTCACTACAATCCAACAGTGCTTTCATGATAAAGGTAAGACCATATTGGCTAATGCAGTTTTACATATCCCTAAAAGGATGGTCATGATCGGAATACCTTTGCTTTTAGGCGTCTTCAATGACGGTTGCGCAAGAAATATACAACAATAACAACAAAATCAACTACTACTACCATTACTACTGCTACTACTCCTGCTGCTGCTGCTGCTGCTGCTGCTACTACTACTACTACTACTACTACTACTACTACTACTACTACTACTACTACTACTACTACTACTACTACTATTATATCATCATTATCATTAGTAGCAGCAGTATTGTTTTCATCATCGTCGTCATTGTTATCCTTATCACCATCATCATCATCACCATCAGTAGCAGCAGCGGCAGCAACAATAATAATAATAACAACAACAACAACAACAACAAAAACAACAACAACAAAAGCAATAAGTAAAACAGCGATATCAGCAGCAGAATTCTATAAGATTTTCGCACAGATGAAATTCTAATAAATAAATGGATTATCTCTATTGCTACTACTACTACGATACGACCGTCCAATCATCCATTAAACAATCCGTCAAACAATCCACCCGCCCATCAAGCAATTTTACCAATCCATCTACGGATGCTTAACAATTTATAGCCCCACACTTCCACCGAACGATTTATCCATCAAAGAGCAGCTGAAACAGTTCTTGAAACAATCCACCTACCCTCTCACCACCCATCCAAACAACTAACCATCTAGCCAACCATCCAACCAACCAACCAACCAGCCGGCCAGCTAGAAATCAACTATACAGCTACCCATCTAACCACCACTCATCAAACTGCCCAAACTTCCGTCAATCAAACCATCCATCCGTTCATAAAATCGAACCATTTTGCCAACTGCCCGTTGTACTATCAATTCATCTATCCACCCGTGTGTTCATTTATTCATTCGTCGGTCTAACTATCCGACCCGACATCTATTTCATCCATCAAACCATCTAACCATTCATCTATTTATACAACCATCCACTCATCCATTTAGTGAGCCAGCTATTCAGTTATGTATCCACGCGTCCATCTATCCACGCATCCATCTATCCACGCATCCATCTATCCACGCATCCATCTATCTCCGCATCCATTTATTCGTCCATTCAACCAACCAACCATTGCACCATCCATTTATCCATTTAGCCATTCATCCACCCAGCCGGCCAACCATCCATTAAACCATCAAACCATTTAACCATCATTCCACCTATTCAACTTTCCATCACATTTAACTCGCCAGCCTTCAAACAAACAAAAAAAACTATAGTCACAGCCATCCAAACAACAAACAAACAAACAAACTAAGCAGCCTGCCAACCTTCCCGCCCTCCAGCTATTTTTCTTTTCATTCATCCACTGACAGACTGACTAACTGACCGTTCTACATCTGACCAGTCTTCAGTAAAACGACGATGACCAATACAACAGCAAAAAAAAAGGATAAATGTAACAAAAACAAATAGAAAAACAATGATTTTGCATCATTATTTTCCTTTCTTCTTCTTACTCATCATTTTGTTTCGCATTTTTTGTTTTTTAGCGTTTTTTATTTTATGTTCGCATTTTCTTTATTATCTTTCTGCTAGTTGTTGTTCTTATAGTAACTGTTGTAAAGAATTACTTCCTGCAAGCTTGCAATGCCTTGACCAAATGGTTGACCATTAAGAATTAACCAAACCTTCAAATGCAATACTGAAGGAAATTCTTTTTTTTTTTTTGTATGTGTGCGGTTTGAGAGTAGGGGTCAGTTTTTTTTTTATGATATTGTCAGTGTTGCAGTTGTCTTCATACTATTACTGCAGTTGCTGCTGTTGGTGTTTGATGTTCTATTATATTTTCAAAGACATTCCCTGTCCCTACCAGCAACTCGACTGAAATCATCATCACTATAAATGCTCCCCACTCTCAAGCACTACCTCTCTCTCTCTCTCTCACTTTCGATCTTTCTTCTACCTCTTTCTTGCTCTCCCGTTATTTTTTTAGTAATCATTGTATCTGACGCTTTCTTTTCTACATTTTACTTTGCTATATTATTCGTCTTTCTCATTTTTACCGAAAGGGGAGGGAGCAGAATAAAGTGTTTCTCTTATGTTTATATATATTTTTCATCTTATTGTATTTGTTTTTTTCTCTTTAGCTTCTTTGTTTGTTTGTGTTGTAGTTTTGTATCTTATAATCTTATTACTATTAGTATTGTTATTTGCATCGACGTTATTGAATTTTTTTTTTTTTTCTTATTCTTCTTTCAAAAATGGTATAATTTGGTCCACTACGCATCTTCCTATCCAGCTCAATCCCACCCTTCAATTCATCAATTTTGTCCAGAAGTCCATTTATTACCATTTGCTCCATATTGGAAATAATAATAATAATAATAATAATAATAATAATAATAATAATAATAACAATGACAACAACAACAACAACAACAACAACAATAATAATAATAATAATAATAATAATAATAATAATAGTAATAATAATAATAAGAACAACAATTAAAATAATAATAATAATAATAATAATAATAATAATAATAATAATAATAATAGTAATAATAATAACAACAAAAATTAAAATAATAATAATAATAATAAGAAGAAGAAGAAGAAGAAGAAGAAGAAGAAGAAGAAGAAGAAGAAGAAGAAGAAGAAGAAGAAGAAAAAGCAGAAGAATGACAACAACAACAACAATAAAAATAATTAGAATAATAAGATAATAATGTTGATGATGATAATGATGATGATGATGATGATGATGATGATGATGAGGAGGAGGAGGAGGAGGAGGAGGATAACGAAAAGGGGAGAAAGAAGAAGAAAGAGAAAAATGATGCGAAAAAGATATCTTTATATTTGACTTTTATGGTGCCTCCTTGTTTCTTTTCTTTCTTAAATTCCTTATCTTACAAAATGTTTGTCTGTCTGTTTGTCGGTCAATTTATCCCCACACTCCCTCTCTCTCTCTCTCTCAATTTCATTTTCTTTTTTTGTTTTTATTTTTGTTTTGCTTTTGTTTTTGTTCTTGTTTTTTTTGCTTTAATACTTTCCCTACTATCTCATCTTTATCTTCGTCTTCATCTTGTTGTCGTCTGCTTTCATCATTATAATACATCAGCTAAGTAATTAATTATTTCCTGACCGAATCTATTTGTTGTCGTTGCTATTAATTATTATTATCATTTGTGTTGTTGTTGTTGTTGTTGTTGTTGTTGCTCTTGTCATTTTATCCTAAACGTCCAGCAAAGCAATGTTTTTTCTTTTTCTCTATTCACCTTATGACTAACACTTTTGAAAAACAAATGCTGCCGGACAACGAATACCTTCTTACCTACCTACCTACATACATACATACATACATACATACATACATACCTGCCTACTAGCCTACCTGCCTGCTTGCCTACCTATCTACCTACCTACCTACCTACCTACCTACATACATACATACATACATACATACAAACATACATACATACATACATACATATATACATACCTACCAACCGACCGACCGACCTACCTACCTACCTAAGTATTTATCTACCCATGTATCTACCTGTCAACAAATGCATCTTCCTATTTAGCTGTCTTTCAATCTATCGGTCTATTAACCAACTTATATACCTACATACCCGTCTATCAACCTATCTCTCTCTCTATCTATCTATCTATCGATCGATCGGTCTATCTATATTTCAGTGTGTGTGTGTGTATGTATGTATATATATATATATATATATATATATATATATATATATATATATATATATATAATTTAATAAATGGAGTAATGCGCATATGTTAAATGAATTCTTTTATTTTCGACACATGTTTCGACGCAATGAAAGAGCAAAAATGAAAAATTCTCTCAAAACACGGACGTAGCTCATTATTCGTTCATTATCGCCCAAAGAATCATTATAATTTCACGCTTTTAATGATAATATTGTTCAGTTTTGGTAGTGCCATCAACGAGAAGCTGCTGGGAATAGCGAGCGAACGTTGAGAACAATGACGAAAACAGACACAACACAAATGAGAATATACAAGCAAAATAGATTTTCAACATACAAACAAAATAAGGTTGTGCGGCTCTAAGACGGGTGAAATATAAGGGTAAAGCAAAGGAAAATGTCCTATAGGACTGGAAATGGAAAAGAGAATTGGGAAAACAGGTAATAAGAAAAAAGAACAGTGAAGAAAACAAACTGTATGAAAGTAGAGACGAGAGCGAGAGAAACGTGACTGAACGAGTCAACAGTGAGGCGAAACAGAAATGGAACAGAGAAATGGAAACGGTCACAGGTCACCTGGTAATAAGAGGGGAGGAAAAATTAAAAAGTGCTGGAGGGTAGAGAGACAGTAAGTAACAGAGTGTTAAATTGGTGGGAGCTGGTTGGGAGGAGAGAGAGAGAGGAAGAGAAAAGAGAGTAAAATATACAAGGAAGAGAAAAAACGGTGTCAGACAGAAAGACAGAAAGCGACTGAGAGGTAAGTTAATGAGAGAGGGAACGATGGATAAGTAACAATACGAATGGTGCGTAGCGTTACATCAAATAATAAGTTCCATACATTAAACAGAAACACAACAAAGGAAAATTCCCACAAGACGCGAACGTTGCTCATTTCTCGTCAGTTATCGTCCAAAAATTCACTACAATTTCTCCACACTCATGATTAAGTCTGCACAGCCAAAACAGCGGTCTTTGATGAAATAACGAATAAACAAACTTAAAGTCCTGAACTTATCTAATTCCGACCGTCATTCCATCCCTCATCTCGGTTATTCATCACCCCCAACGCATCACCTATCAGGATAGTGTCACTATTTTCAGAAGCAATTAGCAACAAGGCTTTAAATTATAAGCAATATTTCCATGAATTTAGAACAGCCTAGTAACAAAAGTTAAACTACAATCTGTGTGACTTCTGTAAACGAAATATTGTTATAAGATACTGCGATCAAATGTTCTGCCTCCTTCCTACCCACAAACAATTTGTACAAACTACAAGTTCACAAAAACCATTGCAGCTTGCGAGGAGATACAGATGACAGGCTGTTTTTTTTTTGTTTTTGTTTTTTAGTTTGCCTTGATCATACTCTGCATCAATTTATATAATAACCTTGTTGATTTTAAATTGCTACTTGCCACTTTGATTATCTTATAATTTTCACATTGCCAATTTATGATTAATTTTTGGTATTGCTCGACATTCTTCAATTTCTTTCTCTCTCTCTCTTCCTCTGGTCCTCTCTATCTCTCTCTCTCTATCTATCTATCTATCTATCTATCTATCTATCTATCTATCTATCTATCTCTCTATCTCTCTATCTATCTATCTATCTCTCTTACACTATCACCTTTCTACATTGTAACTTGTCGAAATTAACAGACGGACATATAGTATTTCACATGCATTTCAGATTTCTTCGTCACAAATTTGCGTTTGTTCTGCCTCCGAGTCAATTTATTATTATTATTATTATTATTATTATTATTATTATTATTATTATTATTATTATTATTATTATTATCATTATCATTATCATTATCATTATTATTATTATTATTATTAGTAGTAGTAGTAGTAGTAGTAGTAGTAGTAGTAGCAGCAGCAGCAGTAGTAATAATAGTAGTAGTAGTAGTAGTAGTAGTAGTAGTAGTAGCAGCAGCAGTAGTAATAGTAGTAGTAGTAGTAGTAGTAGTAGTAGTAGTAGTAGCAGTAGTAGTAGTAGTAGCAGTAGCAGTAGCAGCAGCAGCAGCAGCAGCAGTAGTAGTAGTAGTAGTAGTAGTAGTAGTAGTAGTAGTAGTAGTATATCTATTTATCTATATACCTATCTAAAATCAAAATAAGCAACAAGGATATACAGAGGTAATTGCAGTACGATCCTTTCAAGCAACTTCATTTAATTGAACAATGCAATCATTACATCAATTTAAATGCAGAGCAATTCTCAGCTGCATAAAGACATATAATTTAATTAAATTAAAACAGATGGACACATTAGTATAATTTTTACCTAAAATCTCCAAGACGGTAAGGAGATGGACAAAGAACAGTAGCTTCTAAGCTGAAGTGAAGACAGTATGTACTTTGACTATCTCCTTACCTTCTTGGAGATTTTTAGGTAAAATTATACTAATTTGTCCATCTGGTTTTATTTAATTAAATTCTCTGTCTTTATGCAGCTGAGGATTGCTCTGCATTTAAATTGATGTAATGATTGCATTGTTAAATTAAATGGAGC
>NC_142938.1:19763888-19766388 GCF_046866305.1 Octopus bimaculoides | reverse complement strand
GCATGTATAAATAATAATAATAATAATAATAATAATAATAATAACAATAATAATAATAATAATAATAATAATAATAATAATCCTTTCTACTACAGGTACAAGGCCTGAAATTTGTGGGGAAGGGGATTGGTCGATTACAACAGCCCCAGTGTTTCACTGGTACTTAATTATCGACTCTCGAAAGGATGAAAGGCAAAGTTGATCTCGGCGGAATTTGAACCCAGAACGTAGCGACCCAGCGAAATACGGCTACGCATTTCGACCAGTGCTTCCTTAACCAATAATAATGATAATAATAATAATAATAATAATAATAGCTTTTCTGGCGAGAAGAAGAAGAAGAAGAAGAAGAAGAAGAAGAAGAAGAAGAAGAAGAAGAAGAAGGAAGAAGAAGAAGAAGAAGTAGGATGCCGAAAAGGGGCCGGGGAACGGAGGATTAGCTCTTAGTTGATAATCTAATTATCAGGAATGCAAGAGAAGACATGCAAATCTGGGTTCACTATCGCAAAGCATACGATATGATAGAACATTCCTGGAAATGGAAATGTATGGAGCAGCAGAGAATATGAGAAGCCTTATATGGAACAGCATGAAATATGGGAGAGCGGAATTGACAGCAGGGATGTAAATATTAGGAGAGGTGAAAAATCAAGAGAGGGATCTTCCAGTGGAGCAGTGTGTCCCCACTGTCATTCTTGCTGGAAACGATCTCCTTGAGTGAAATACTACAGAAAAGAAAGTTGGGGTGTAATCTGGGAAGATGTAAGAGAAAACTAAACCACTTGCTATTCATGGACGACCTGAAGCTATTCACAAAAGCTGAGGCAGAACTGGGCAGCTTAGTCTAGTCTGTGCGGATTTTTTCCAATGATATTAAGATGGAGTTTGGACTCTCAAAACGTGCTACGATGGTGATGAGATGAGGAAAGCTTGCCAGTACAGAAGGCATATGGTTGCCAAGTGGTGAAATGATGAAGGCAATTCAAACTCAATCCAGTTATAAATACCTGGGAATACTTGAAGTGGATGGAATCAAACATGCATGGTATGGGGCATGGTCTTGGATTCAGTCTCAATGAGTAGCACCTTGAGCAAGTGTCTTCTACTATAATCCCAGTCTGGGGCTGTTGTAGAAGACACTTGCGCATAAATATGTGCATGTGTATGCATCTATGTGTGTATGTGCGTATTTTCGGTTGTCCTCTAGCACTGGCTCGTTTGCACTTTTATTTGTTTTAGACATTTCACTGCGGCCATGGCGGAACACCGCCTGTAAGGGTTTTGGTCAAAGAAATCGATCCCAGGACTAATTCTTTGTAAGCTTAGTGCTTATCACATCGGTATCTTTTGCCGGACTGCTAATTTACGGGGACATAAACACACCAGCACCGGTTGTCAAGCGATGGCGGGAGAAACAAACACAGACATCACCCCCCCCCCACCATATATATATATATATCTTTTGCTCTTTTACTTGTTTCAGTCATTTGACTGCGGCCATGCTGGAGTACCGCCTTTAGTCGAGCAAATCGACCCCAGGACTTATTCTTTGGAAGCCTAGTACTTATTTTATCGATCTCTTTTTGCCGGACTGCTAATTTCCGGGGACATAAACACACCAGCACCGGTTGTCAAGCGATGGCGGGAGAAACAAACACAGACGTCACCCCCCCCCATATATATATATATATATATATATATCTTTTACTCTTTTACTTGTTTCAGTCATTTGACTGCGGCCATGCTGGAGCACCACCTTTAGTCGAGCAAATCGACCCCAGGACTTATTCTTTGGAAGCCTAGTACTTATTCTATCGATCTCTTTTTGCCGAACCGCTAAGTTACAGGGACGTAAACACACCACCATCGGTTGTCAAGCGATGCCGGGGGGAAGGGACAAACACAGACACACAAACATATACACACGCATACACATATATATACATATATACGACGGGCTTCTTTCAGTTTCCGTCTACCAAATCCACTCACAAGGCTTTGGTCGGCCCGAGGCTATAGTAGAAGACACTTGCCCAAAGTACCATGCAGTGGGACTGAACCCGGAACTATGTGGTTGGTAAGCAAACTACTTACCACACAGCCACTCCTGCGCCTATACGACGGGCTTCTTTCAGTTTCCGTCTACGAAATAAACTCATAAGTATTTAGTCGACCCGAGGTTAAGGTAGAGGACACTTGCTCAAGGTGCAACGCAGTGGAACTAAACCGGGAAACATGTGGTTGAGAAGCAAGCCTCTTGCCACACAGCCGTACTTCCTGATAACCGGTGTTAGTTTGTTTCCGTCTCCGTAGCTTAACACTTCAGCAAAAGCGACCGATAGAATAAATACCAGGCTTATAAATAAATAAAAAAACATAAGTACTACAGGTGATTTGTTCGACTAAAGTCTTCAAGGCGGTGCCCCAGCATGGCCGCATTTCTATGACTGAAAGCAAATAAATGATTAAAAAAATAACAGAAATATCTGTTGTACTTTGA
>NC_142938.1:19746388-19758888 GCF_046866305.1 Octopus bimaculoides | reverse complement strand
CATATGTGTGTGCATATATACATACAGACAGACATACACTCATACACACACATCTCTCTCTCTATATATATATACATTTATATATATATACACACATATATATATATATATATATATATATATATATACAGAGAGAGACAGAGAGAGAGAGAGAGAGAGAGAGAGAGAGAGAGAGAGAGAGATGGAGAGCGCAAGAGAAAGTGATGGATAGATAGATAGATAATAAGAAAATGGAGGAAGAGAATTTCGATTATCCCCACGTTGTGAGCGGCAATGCAAAAATATGCTGTATATATAATAGAAGCGAAATGCACACAGTTTACATAGCTTTAATATATTTTAAATGAAAGCGTATTGTGGTTGCCGACTGCTTTTGCTTTCACTGATTATGACATTACTGAAATTACTGTAATTTCGTACGTTCTTAACAAGATTTTCGTCCATGTTCTTGTGTATAGGCAATTGTTGGCACTCCGTCGCTTACGACGTCGAGGGTTCCACTTGATCCGATCAACGGAACAGCCTGCTCGTGAAATTAACGTGCAAGTGGCTGAGCACTCCACAGACACGTGCACCCCTAACGCAGTTCTCGAGGACATTCAGCGTGACACAGTGTGACAAGGCTGACTCTTTGAATTACAGGCACAACAGAAACAGGAAGTAAGAGTGAGAGAAAGTTGTGGTGGAAGAGTACAGCAGGGTTCGCCACCATCCCCTGCCGGGACCTCGTGAACTTCAGGTGTTTTCGCTCAATAAACACCCACAACGCCCAGACTGAGAATCGAGACCGCGATCCTATGACCGCGAGTTTGCTGCCCTAACCACTGGGCCATTGCACCTCCACTATATATAGGCAATACCGTTCCAAATATATGCATCTAAAAATATGTGCTAGAGTTCGGCCGTAGTTGTGTGTGTAAGGTATTCACTTCACGACCACGCGGTTGCGGGTTCAGTTCCACTGCGTGAAACATTCTGCTCTAGCCCCGGTTTCAATGTAAAAGAATTGGGTTGACGGAAAGTTAGTTTAAACCCGTTGTCTGTATAAATATTTACTCACATGCTTATAGGTTTGGTGACAAAAACAGAAAAAATAAAATTCAATACTTGACTATGAGCATGGGTGTTCTACTATAGCACAGGGTAGACCAAATCCTTCTGAGTGGATTTTGTAGGCGGAAACTGAAAGAAGCCCGTCGTGTATATATGCATGTGTGTGTTTGTATTTCTGCGTTCGTGTATGTATGTATGTATGTATGTAAGTATATGTGTGTATGTGTGTCTATATGTGTACGTGTGTGCCTAACCACTACGTTACAAGAAAGCAAAAAAATCGATACAGGTTATCAAGCGGTGTTAGGATAAACACGACACTCTTTCACACACACACACACACACACACACACACACACACACGCACACGCACACGCGCACTCACGCACTCACACGCACTCACACACACATATACACAAACACAAATACATCGCGTGCGCACCCAAACTCGTGTTTGTGTTTGTTCCCCGGCCACTTGACAACCGTTGTTGACTTATTCATGTATCTGTAACCTAGCGCTTCGCCAAAATGAAACCGATAGTACCAGGCTTTAAAGTACCAGGCTTTAAAGGAAATATTAGCGCTCAGTTTGTTCGACTAAAACAGGGGTTTTCAATCTTTTTGACTTCCGGACCCCTTTATATTTCAGGCTTTACCTTAGGGACACCCTTATAAACGCTTATGAAATTTATACATAAATATTTGCTTAAAATAACATATATTTTTACATTTATTTATTTAACAGTATTTAGCAAATAGGTTTATTGTCAATTAAAAGATCTCGATTAAAAAACATATATAAAATCAAATTTCCCATAAAAAGTATTTGCTGTCCACGGACCCCTTGTCTCGTCCTTGCGGAACACTCCATGGTGCTCAGCAGTATGTATGCTGTTCCATGACCACTGGAGCATGGAAAAGATAAGCGATATTTTCTTATTGTTCACCACAAGTTACTCAAACGCTGTGAGTTTCGTGCATCAGTTCTTGAATTCTTTGACAATCGCCAGCGCACGAAACTTTCGACCGTTGACTCATTCTGCATCTTCTATCGATAGAAATAATACATATGTATGTGTGTGCACGCACATGTGCGTGCATGGTTGTGCGTGTGCGTGCGTGTGCGTGCGTGTGTGTGTGTGTGTGTGTGCGTGTGTGTGTGTGTGTGTGTGTGTGCGCGCGCGCGTGCGAGTGTGCGTGTGATTAAATGTCGCATTTATCTTAACACCGCTTGACAACCTGTGTTGATTCTTTTCCATTCCAGTAACGTAGCGGCTAGGCAAATGAGATCAACAGAAAGTGTACCGGTGGTAAGACAATAATAATAAGGTATACAATAAAAAGGAAGGAACATACACGGAGCATACAAGGGTTTAAAAAAAAAAGCGTGGTAAGGATGATAGAGATGTAGCCCTTAGTAATTACTTCGATTTGTTTGTCTAAACCTTTGAAGTCGGTGCTCCAGCATAACCGCAATCCAGTGAATGAAACAAGCCAATTAGTATAACAATAAAGGCAAGGAAATACCCCCACGACGTTCGTGTGGTAAGTAGCTTGCTTACCAACCACATGGTCCCGGGTTCAGTCCCACTGCGTGGCATCTTGGGCAAGTGTCTTCTACTATAGCCTCGGGCCGACCAAAGCCTTGTGAGTGGATTTGGTAGACGGAAACTGAAAGAAGCCCGTTGTATATATGTATATATATGTGTGTGTTTGTGTGTCTGTGTTTGTCCCCCCCCCCCAACATCGCTTGACAACCGATGCTGGTGTGTTTATGTCCCCGTAACTTAGCGGTTCGGCAAAAGAGACCGATAAAATAAGTACTAGGCTTCCAAAGAATAAGTCCTGGGGTCCATTTACTCGACTAAAGGCGGTGCTCCAGCATGGCCACAGTCAAAAGACTGAAACAAATAAAAGAGTAAAAGAGTAAAAGAGTAAAAGAGTAACTACAAGCAGTTTTTCATCAGAAGTAGGGTTATCGAGTGTTTGGCCTTCGCGGGTTTTCCGTCAACGGCCGACGATGCAGCGGATGGCTGTCAGCAAGTACAAGCACAAGGCTGCAGCGTTGAGTTAAAAGAGGACAGTATATAAGTGAATATAAGGTTTTTAAATGGAATAAATTGAGGGATGGGTGGCAGAACAATTGTCTAAAAAATGTCCTTCACGCTATAGAAGATTAATTATTTGCAATCAGTACGCAGTGTCCATACATATTGATCCATCGATCTATCAACGAATCATTCTAGTTGTCAATCGATCAACAACACTTAGCTTTCCCTGACTATCTATCTATCTATCTATCTATCTATCTATCTATCTATCTATCTAGAGCTATTTTCATCGTACTTGTGGCTATGGCGAAAGAATGTGTATGGTGGACGCGTCTGAAAGGTCTAGAGACAAAGACTTTCCTCTCTGGGCAATCTCTCATCAACTTCTTCAAGTATCACCTGAAGAGGAAGGTGAGAGTAGAAAGGGAAGTCTTGTCTAGTGAATGCTTCAAAAAAAGATGGGTGAATGTAGCAAGGATGGCACGTGTGAACGACGGAGCCATCTTGAGCATAACCCTATGAACTAAAAAAAAAAAAAAAAAAAATTCCAAGAAAAAAAAAAGGAAAACAAAAAGACAAAAGAGAGTCACTTACTGTTATAGTTTCTTCAATGAGAATATTGACCAAGGTTACCGTGGTCTTTTCCGTAGACTTTTCTTTCCACGGCCAAACCTAAACTGTCCTCCCCTCCTTTTACACGAGAACATTACTGTGTGATACACGATCCCTATTGATCGGCCTTTTTTTTTTTTCTTTTTTTTTTTGATCCCTTTTGATCGAACTACCCCCTTTTCCTTCCTACGATCCCTTTTGATCGACTTTCCCCCCTTTTTTTTTTATCCTCCTCCTCCCAAAAAGAAAAGCTCTACATTGTATTTGTCCCATCTTCGTTGAGCCCTGTGTGGCTAATAAAAGAAATGTATCTATCCATCTATCTATTTATCTATCCGGGAAGGAAAAACGGTTTTTGTAACACTGATAGCTATGGCAAAAGAATGCGTGTGGTGGACGCGTTTGAAAGGTCTACAAACAAACACTTTCCTCTCTGGTCAGTCCCTCGTCAACTTTTTCAAGTACCACTTGAAAAGGAGGATGAGGATAGAGAGGAAGGTGTTGTCGAATGAAAGTTTCAATAAAAGATGGGTAAATGTGGCAAGAATGGTAAGAATGAAAGACGACAGCATTTTAAGCATAGACTTGTAACAAAAAGAGACAAAAAGAGAGAAGGTACTTACTTTCATGTACCTTTAAAAAAAAAGCCTGAGGTGACCGTGGTCTTTTCCGTAGGCTTTTCTCTCTACGGATAAACCTAATCTGTTCCCCGTTTTTTACATCGACTGTGATACACGATCCCTATTGATCGCCCCCACCCCACCCACGTTCTTTTTTTTCTTCCCGCGATCCCTTTTGATCCAAATTATCCCCCCCCCCCAAAAAAAGCTCTACTTTGTAATTTGTCCATTTTCTGTATTTAGCCCTGTGTGGCTATAATAAAAAGATATCTATCTATCTATCTATCTCTCCGGCGCTTCCTAGACGACGGTGAACAGGTGTGGTCGCCGTTTGTGCGGCGCGCTTTCCCGCAGCTCGTCTCCTTAGCCGAACTGCAGTCGTGGATTAAACAGAGACCTAGGCTCGGCGAATGGCACCGCGAGTGTCGCGTTGCTCTCAAGCAGCTCAGCCGTCCGGGACCAATCTTGTGCAACTTTGATTCCACAAAAGCGTTCTATAAAGGATTAGTGAAGGGGAGGTGCGACGACGATCTCGGGCAGAATCTGGGCGTCGACGAGGAACACCTGACCCGCCTGTTCAGGACAACTTTCGGGCCGGGACCTATGGACAACCACCAGAGATGGACAACCACCAGAGATCACTGGCCGTTCGGGATAAGCTTTACAGACACGGTTCGAGACACACCGGACCGACATGCCCGAGATGCGGTCAAAGCGACGAAACCGTTCTGCACGCACTCGTGCAGTGTCCAAAGATTTCCGACCTGTGGGCTTATGCCGAACGGCTGCTGTCACGTGTGGGACGAGTCCGCCTGTCAGCCGAGTCTATTGAGCAAATTGCTCCACCACCGTCCCTCAACAGGGAAGGCAAGGCAGTGTTCATCATACTGGTGGCCATGGTGAAAGAATGTGTGTGGTGGACCCGAGCGAAAAGATTAGAGACGAAAACTTACCTCTGTGGCCAATCGCTCATCAACTTTTTCAAGTATCACTTGAAAAGGAAGGTGAGAATAGAGAGGCAGGTTTTGTCTCGTGAAAGTTTCATTAAAAGGTGGGTGAATGTAGCAAAGATGGTGCGTGCGAGTGACGATACCTCTTTGAGCATGATCCTATAAATCGAAAAAAAAAAATTAAACCTGCTGAGGTTACCATGGTCTTTTCCGTAGGCTTTTCTCTCCATGGATAAACCTAATGTTACCCCATTTTACACAATTGACATTTTCTGTGATATACGATACCCCCATTTTTCCCCCCTACCGATCCCTTTTGATCGACACACCCCTATTGTTTTTTTTTCCTTCCCCCTCCCAAAAAGAAAAGCTCTACATAGTATATGTCCCATCTTTGTTGAGCCCTGTGTGGCTAATAAAAGAAATGTATCTGTTGTCTGTCTATCTGTCTGTCTATCTATCTATCTATTTATCTTTCTATCCATCTACTTATATATATATATATATATATATATATATATATATATATATATATATATATATATATATATTTCGTTTTTGGATTTGGTTTGCAAGATTTTTTATGTGATTTCGTGTGTTGAAGCATATTCTGTTGTGTCTGGGGAGAGTCATTTTCTTATTGTGCTTTAAAATTTAAAACACTCACTGTTAAAATTTCCACTTATTTCTTATTTTTATTTTCCGAAAATTTTCGTTGCGTCTTGCAACCTTTTCAATAGTTTTGACTAGACTATTGAAAAGGTTGCAAGACGCAACGAAAATTTTCGGAAAATAAAAATAAGAAATAAGTGGAAATCTTAACAGTGAGTGTATTAAATTTTAAGGCACAATAAGAAAATGACTCTCCCCAGACACAACAGTATATATATATACATATATATATATATATATATATATATATATATATATATATATATATATATATATATATATAAAATTAAATAATGAGGGTAGAAATTGATATTAATCAATTAAAACCAGTGGCTTAGCATATTTTTAAAATCCGAAGATTAGAAATTATATTACATACAAATTAAGAGGAATGACCACCAAAGTAGATTCTTGGGAACACACTCTTCGTGGTAAGTAAGGCGATTTGACGTCTATGTTTAGCATATTAGGAATCCACTTTGGTGGTCATTCCCCGTGTCTACATACGCGAACGTCGTCACCGTGATAGTGCCGAACCACAGGCATATCAACCTGGTCGACTAGACACTAAAAGAATACGAAACGGTAACGGGAACAAAAATTAACCGGGAAAAGTCAGTGGGCTTGCGGCTCAGCACCTGGAGAAGCAAGCCCATGCCGTCCAACAACGTCTCCATCGTGGGTCGCTGGACCAACGGACTGGTTAAGTAGCTCGGAGTCTAGTTCGGTCCGGACAGCCAAATGGAGAAGAACTGGGGAGAGATAACGAGTAGGGTGGCCACTCTCACCCAGCAATGGGCCGAGTGGAAGCTATCCCTAAAAGGTCGGGTGGAGGTGACGAACGCGTACATCGCATCCGTCATCGATTACCGTCTGACCGTCGTGCCTTGTCCCGACCCTACCATCACCAAGCTGGAATGCATACTCTTCCGCTTTTTTGTGGAAGGGAAGCGTTCCGATGGTTAGGCAATCCATTTGCTGTCAACACCCACTAAATGGAGGGCTGGGCATGCCGTGGTTGATGATGCGCAGACATGCGCTGAGACTGCGACATTTCCGGCGCTTCATAGTCGATGGTGAACAGGTGTGGTCGCCATTTATGCGGCGCGCTTTCCCGCAGCTCGTCTCTTTGGCCGAACTACTGTCGTGGATCAAACAGAGACCGAAGCTAGGCGAATGGCACCGCGAGTGCCGCCTTGCTCTCAAGTAACTCTGCCGTACGGGACCAAACTTGTGCGACTTCAGTTCCACAAAGGTGTTCTTTAGCGAGTTAGTGAAGGGAAAGCGTGGGAAGAGTTCGCTTGTCGGAATTTTATTTTTCTCCTTTTTTTCTACATTGTATTTTATCCCCCTCTGTGTTTGGCCCTGTGTCGTTAATAAAGAAACTTATCTATCTATCTATGGCTGTGTGATAAGTAGTTTACTTCCCAATCACATAGTTCCGGGTTCAGTTCCACCGAACTGTACCGTCGGACCGACTAAACCTGGAGAATGTATTTGGGAGACGGAGACTGAAAGAAGCCTATTTTATGTGTGTATATATATATATATATATATATATATATATATATATATATATATATATATATATATATATAATAGTAGGATACACAGACAGACAGACAGACAGATAGATAGATAGATAGATAGATAGATAGATAGATAGATAGATAGATAGATAGATAGATAGATAGATGGACTGATCGATATGCATGTATGTATATGTGTGTGTGTGTATTTGTGTGTCTTCGTGCATGTGTTTATCCCCCGCCCTGCTCCACCAGTGCTTGACAACCGGTGTTGATGTGTTTACACCCCATAACTTAGCGCTTCATCAAAAGAGACATATAAATAGGTGTTAGACTGCATCTGGTGACTGAAACAAGTAAAAGAATATTAAAAGGAATACATATACAACGTATACTTACATACGTACATGCATATATGCACACATAAATGCCTACATACATACATGCACTCACACACACACACACATATATACATGTATATATGTATATTATATATATATATATATATGTATGTACGTATGTATGTATGTATGTATATATAGACACATACTGAATATATGTACATACAAAGACGTATACACACACATATACGTATATAGTTCTAAATGCGGATGTGTCTCAACTTTACTTTTTTTTTTTTTTTTCATAATTTCCGTTACTCAGCATTTGCCACACTGCTGCACCACCTTCAAGGTTATAATCGATTATATTGATCTCTGTACTTCGACTGGTAAATATACTTTATCGATCTCACAAATGATCAAAGGCAAGTAATTATATATACGTGTGTACCTATGTTAATGCTTGTGTATGTGTACTTGCGTGTGTGTGTGTATATGCATATATATATATATATATATATATATATATATATATATATATATATATATATTGGTAGATAGATAGATAGATAGATAGATAGATAGATAGATAGATAGATAGATACACACGCACGCACACGCACACACACATACACACACACTTAAATAAAAATATATCATTGACCTGGAGGATCTCTCAATACATCTAGTAGAAAACATGCTCATTACTTTTACAAGAAATAGCTTGTCAGTAACTTCGAAGTTTCGGCCTACTTGTCTTCGCAAACTATTATATATTATACACACAGACGTTAATATATACATAAATATACAGTCGTAGTTATACATCTATACGTATTTGCATTGTGTTCGTTTTCCAATGACGAGGATCTGGGTTCGATTTATTTCTTCGCTGTTGCAAGTGTCACGTTGTATAGACTCCAGAAGTTACAAACCTTGTAACCATAACATTGTTTAGAGTCTAGTGTAATTAAAAACACAGGCTTGTCACACACTGTATTACGCTGGTTGTGCTAGAGAAACAATTTTATGATACTCGTGTTTGTGAAATACTCAACTACTTACAAATTAATACAATGAGCAGGTAATTCAGTTCTTGATTATGTGAATTGTAACCGTTATCGTCAAACACTCATCGTGGAATCCGACGGAGGTTCAGAATTTCATGTTTATTACCTCATAATGATACCCAAACAAGTAGATTTTTAAATCATACCTCGAAATTTAATTTAAAATTTACGACATGTGCCCCGTCTGTATCCCTGCAAACTTCAAATCTATTCTTAGCGATGCGAAACAGATTTTGAAGCATTTCAAGAAATATCTCCTGCATAGCTAACTGAATGCGATCTTTAAGTTCAGCTAAACTATTGCTCCGTCATGGAGATGGTAGTAGAGAATAAATGATTGCCGCCAAATAGAGGAAAGAAAGCTTTCGTCGACAGATAAACAGGACCCAACAGAAATAAAAATAAAATTCTCAAACTAAAATAAAATTATATAAATTTAAAATTTATGCACCTTTTTAACATGTATTAAACATAAATAAAAGTGAGTTTTTAAAAAGTTGTCCGATTTCACAGAAATAGATTGTTAATTCTGGAATACCCTAAATGTATGTATGTATGTATATATATATTGTCCTTTTATTTAATCCTGAATATATATATATATATATATATATATATATATATATATATATATATATATATATATATATATATATATATATATATATATATATATATATATATATATATATATATATATATATATATATATATATATATATATATATATATATATATATATATATATATATATATATATATATATATATATATATATATATATATATATATATATATATATATATATATATATATATATATATATATATATATATATATATATATATATATATATATATATATGTGGCTGTGTGGTAAGAAGATTGCTTCCCAACTACATGCTTCCGCGTTCACTCCCACGGCGTGGCAACTTGGGCAAGTGTCTTCTACTATAGCTTCGGACCGACGAAAGCCTTGTGAGTGGATTTGGTAGGACACTGAAAGAAGCCTGTTCTATATATATGCATATATTTGTGTCAGTTTTTGTCCTTTCTGACCACCATTGCTTGACAACCGACGTTGGTATGTTTACATCCACGTAACATAGCGGTTCGGATAGAATAAGTACTAGGCTTACAAAGAATACGTCTTGGGGTGGATTTGTTCGACTAAAGCTGTGCTCCAGCATGGCCGCAGGTCAAAATGACTGAAGCAATTAAAAAAATAAAAGAATAAACGAATATATATATATATATATATATATACACAGACTCACACATATATATGCTCGAAATACGTGAGTAGAAAAACAGCCAATAACTGATGAAGGGTCGTTCTTTACGTTGTTCGTCTTGTTTTCCATTTGTATCGTTCGTTGTTCGAAAAAATAGCTCATATTCCATGTACTCATACTTCGTATTTTTTTTGTTTGTTTTTGCTGTACACGTTTCCTGATGTCCTGTGCCCACATATGTATGTATATACGTTTAGATGTAAGTATGTACATATATATATATATATATATATATATATATATATATATATATATATATATATATATATATATATATATATATGATGCACTGCATCGCTTTGCTTGTTGACAGGATCAACAGAAATGTGTTCAATTGAGCGAGACATAAATATCATTGTATCATTTAAATTAATACGGGAGTTATACGTGAGTTATTCGGAATGTTATGCTTCGTATAGTTTAGTAATCAGACACGTTTCTATAGCGAACACTGCACTGTTCAGCAATCGTTCACGCATAATAAGCTGTACAAGCCAGTCCGATTACTGCTCTCTCCAAGCATGAAACTTGAAGTAGCTCACGTGTATATACAGACACACACGTCTGTATATATATATATATATATATATATATATATATATACAGACACACACGTCTGTATATATATATATATATATATATATATATATATATATATATATATATATATATATATATATATATATATATATATATATATATGTGTGTGTGTGTGTGTGTATATATATATATATATATATATATATATATATATATGTATATATATATATATACATACATATATATATATATATATACACACACACATGTCCGTATGTATGTGTGTGTGTTTGTGTGTATGTATGTACATGTATACATATATGCATGTGTATGTGTGTGTATGCCTGTGTGTGTATGTGTGTATGTATATGTTTACATATATTTTTTAATTTTTTATTCGTTTCAGTCATTTGACTGTGGCCATGCTAGATCACCGCCATGAAGGGTATTAGTCGAACAAATCGACCCTAGGATTTCTTTTTTGAGCCTAGTATTTATTCTATAGGTGTCTTTTGCCGTACCGCTATGTTACGGCGACTTAAACACGCCAACACCAGTTGACAAGCGACAATGAGGAGACAAACGCAGGCACAGAAACGCACACACAGATATATATATACATATATATATACGACAGGTTTCTTTGAGCATCTCTCTACCAAATCCACACAGACGGCTTCAGTCGGCAAGAGACTACAGGAGAAAACATTTGCCCAAGGTGCCACGCAGTAGGACTCAACCCGGAACCATGTGGTTCTTAATACACAGCCACACCTGCCCCTATACATACATACATACATATATATATATATATATATATATATATATATATATATATATATATATATATATATATATATATATATATATATATATATATATATATATATATATATATATATATTATCATTATTAATAAATCACAGGGTAGCAAAAAATTTTTGAAATTTTATTTTACTACGAGTGGTCTAGCGAGAAAAAAAGTTAGTCAATAGACTATATATTATTCATTTAAAATACAGAGATGCCTATAATAGGACATCTAACCCGCCAGAAACTCTATACCACAATTAGGGATAATTTCGAAAGGGAATGAAAACATTTACCAATCTATTTTCCGAACCATGGTTTCAAGCTATTTTAGCAAAATAAAATATTTTGCAAGCTCAGCTATCGTCAGCGGAACAACCTAGATTTAACATATAAACACGAGGCACTACATAGAAAACATGACTTGTGCTTATATGCTTAATTTTTCAAAATTTACCGCGCATGTACGGTTTACCTTATCGGCAGCAAATGCAAAAAAAATGACGATTTTCTTTCAGAAATTAGCCAAAACACATTTTATCATTAGTAATAATTATTATAATAATTATTATTATAATTATTATAGTAATTATAATATCATCATAATAATTATTATAATCATTATTATAATCATTATTATAATCATTATAATATTATAATAATAATAACTAAATGGTAGAAATTCAAAAGTTAGTGCTCATAGGAACTGCCCATATCCTACGTAAAATACTGTCTATGTAATCTCAAATTTTAAAACAAACACATAATTTTCTTATGGTTTCTTAAACATTCCCTAGAACAATACTATGTACAAAACCAAATCTATGGCACCCTAGGCATAACACCAACATGAACTTTTAACTTGTTGTCTCTTGTGGTCGCTGGGTGAGACTTGGATCCAACTTGTACAAATACAAAGCAAAAGTCAAACATAAACTAATTATAATAATAATTATAA